>NW_022987852.1:673497-802170 GCF_902827165.1 Trematomus bernacchii | reverse complement strand
CACACACACACACACACCCCATACACACACACACACAACACACACAAATACATCAAACACACACAACACACACACACACACACACCCAAATACACCCACAACACACCACCACACACCACATACCCAAATACACACACACACACAACACACCACACCCCACAAACACACACACACACACCCACAACACACCCACACACACACACACACACACACACACACACACACATACCCAAAACACACACACATTTGTGTCTATTCTCCTTCCAATATGCTCCATCCTCTCTCTCTCTCTCTCCATCTCAGGCCTGACCTTTTTGACTATCGCCGCTTCCATGCTGACGACCCGTTACGAAACCTGGATCACGCTTTCCGTCTGGCAGAGCGTCAGTTTGGGATCATGCAGCTGCTGGAGGTGGAGGACATGGTGGTTCCTCATCCGGACGAGAAGTCCATCATGACCTACGTCTCGCTGTACTACCACTACTTCTCCAAGATGAAGCAGGGACAGACCATCCAGAAGAGGCTCGCTAAGGTCTCACACACACACACACACACACACACACACACACACACACACACACACACACACACACACACACACACACACACACACACACCACACACACACACACACACACACACACACACACACACAGTTCAAGGTCAGGTTTTTTATCCCACACTGAGAAAATAGGACCAGTGCATTTCTGTCACTGTCCAACATGTGGCCTCTCCTGCCCCTCTGCAGGCTGCTGTAGGAACTGCAGCACAGGCCACCTGTCTGATCGGAATCAGCAATTATTATTTCTTACCACAGCGGGGAAATGTACAGTTACAACAGTAAAGGTCCAGTGCAAAAAACGAAATAGACTGAAGGTGATTCTGCATGTTTTTAGCCCAATAATTACATGTTTACATTCCTGTTGGACCAGGCTGCTGTCAGTGAATTAAAAGTATTGAAGTAGCAGCCAGTAGAATCATTCTAAATGCTAACAGTAAATTGCAGGTGACAGTCTTTGCACAAACGTATTTTATAGTCTTAGCTCTACATGGCATTCGTCTGCGTACTGTTGGGAACTGCAGGAGCGTCTTCTGCCTGTAGTCCTTTTCTATTGGCTTACACTCGAACCATGACTTCCTTTAATCCCTCAAACCCCTCCTCCTGTCTGTCAATCAGTTTGGATTACTGCTGGATTAGATCCAGACTGCCAGGAAGTCACCTGCAGACGGAGCGAACACACATTTGGAAGGCTTTGGATTCTGCTCAGAGAGACAGGAGAAGACACACACCTTTACCTGCTCAGAGAGACAGGAGAAGACACACACCTTTAACTGCTGAGAGAGACAGGAGAAGACACACACCTTGACCTGCTCAGAGAGACAGGAGAAGACACACACCTTTACCTGTTCAGAGAGACAGGAGAAGACACACACCTTTACCTGCTCAGAGAGACAGGAGAAGACACACACCTTTACCTGTTCAGAGAGACAGGAGAAGACACACACCTTTACCTGTTCAGAGAGACAGGAGAAGACACACACCTTTACCTGCTCAGAGAGACAGGAGAAGACACACACCTTTACCTGCTCAGAGAGACAGGAGAAGACACACACCTTTACCTGTTCAGAGAGACAGGAGAAGACACACACCTTTACCTGTTCAGAGAGACAGGAGAAGACACACACCTTTACCTGCTCAGAGAGACAGGAGAAGACACACACCTTTAACTGCTGAGAGAGACAGGAGAAGACACACACCTTGACCTGCTCAGAGAGACAGGAGAAGACACACACCTTTACCTGTTCAGAGAGACAGGAGAAGACACACACCTTTACCTGCTCAGAGAGACAGGAGAAGACACACACCTTTACCTGTTCAGAGAGACAGGAGAAGACACACACCTTTACCTGTTCAGAGAGACAGGAGAAGACACACACCTTTACCTGCTCAGAGAGACAGGAGAAGACACACACCTTTACCTGCTCAGAGAGACAGGAGAAGACACACACCTTTACCTGTTCAGAGAGACAGGAGAAGACACACACCTTTACCTGTTCAGAGAGACAGGAGAAGACACACACCTTTACCTGTTCAGAGAGACAGGAGAAGACACACACCTTTACCTGCTGTGTGCTCAGAGAGACAGGAGAAGACACACACCTTTACCTGCTCAGAGAGACAGGAGAAGACACACACCTTGACCTGTTCAGAGAGACAGGAGCGGAGACAGGATGAGAGAGTTTACTGTGGATCTAAAAGGCATTGTGGTTCAGTTTGTAGTTCTTGTCATCAGTGTTTCTTGGGTTCTTGGTAAGCTTTTGTTTTAGTTTTCAGAGCTCGGTTGTCGCTGCAAAGCTGATTGTTTCTTTGTGACGGAGAACAGATGATGCTCTTTTAGCAATTGTGTCGTTTAAAAAGAAACTGTTCCTCAGCTTCGTCAGGATTTCAGAAGCTTGGACTCAAACAAATGTTCTTGTTTGATGTTTTGGTGTGAAAACTCCTTCATTTCTTACCTTTGGTAGAACTACAAATGCCCATTTTGCAGGCTTGTTATGATATGAAGATATATACACTGTAAAACAAAAGATATGTGGAGAAGCTATCCCATCTATATCCTTATTTTATAGGGCTTTAATACATTTGTCATGCAAAAATGGAAGAAAGAATGCTATTATTTAATATTTACTTCTCCATAAACCCGCTTTTTCTCTATTTTAAATTATATGAAACGTAATATTAATGTGCATTTGGACTGACACAACGAGACATCACCTTGTACTTTGAGAACCTGGGATGGACAGTTATCACTATTTTCTCACATTTTATAGACACTTTTTTCACTGGAGAGCCCAAACACAGACTTTTATTCCATTATTGATCCACTTTACTGACACTCCAAAGATTGTTCTCTGACAATATAACAGATGTTATCAATACCGACTCTCAAGAAGTGCCGTTAACTAAACTCACAAGTGATTTCGCTGACCTTCTGATGTTGGGATGCTATGGAAGAAGGGCAAGAAATGTTAGTGGTTTATATACCTGGTGAAAACACATGTCCAGGTCCGGTAGTTTACCTGTGGGTCACGTGACGGTGTTTCAGGTGTGTCACAGGTGTGTCACAGCACAGGTGTGTGGTGTCATAGCATGTCAATGATGGGGAGTCTCAGTTATCAGTTAGTGAAGCAGCAGCACAGGAGAGAAACTTCCACCAGATCGCACCACAAGGTTAGTTATATATCGTCATCCTGTCCTGTTGTTTACAGCGTTCCCATTTGAAGGCATCCTAGAAAAAAAAATGTGAACACCATACATTTAAATTGTAAGGTTCCTTAGGGGTTCATCTAAATGCCAGTGTGTTTTATCGTACACCCTGGTGGTGGACTTTCCAAATCAATGCTAATGACATTCAGCGTTATATGGAGTTATGCTGTTGACACTGAAAGAATTGGCGCTCTCTCTTTTCTTAGATTATTTTATAGAAGTGTCGCATTTTTTACAGCTCAAACTTGGTTAGAATATTGTTTTGGTTTATTTATTCTCGGGGGAAAACTAAGCATAAACGTCAGTCTCATTCTCAGATCTAACTTTTTATGCCTTTTTATAAAAAATGTATATAGAGCTGCAACTGTTTTTTAATTAATCAGTTAACAGACAATTAATCAACAACTATTTTATTAATATATATATTATATTGGTCAAGTAATTGTAAGCCAAGTTGATACATTTGTTCAGGCTTCATTGTCTTATGAGTAACCCCTAGATTCCACCGGGTCCGTCTGCGCCGCGTTACGGATGCGCCGCGCCGTGCCGTTCACAGCGATCGCGGCCACTCTAGTCAATGGGTGCTATTCCACCAGACGCGCCACGTTACGGCTAGAAGCCTCCCAGAAGCGCCTCAGAAGCGTCTCAGAAGCGTCTCAGAAGCGTCTCAGAAGCGTCTCAGAAGCGCCTCAGAAGCGTCTCAGAAGCGTCTCAGAAGCGCCTCAGAAGCGCCTCAGAAGCGTCTCAGAAGCGTCTCAGAAGCGTCTCAGAAGCGTCTCAGAAGCGTCTCAGAAGCGTCTCAGAAGCGCCTCAGAAGCGTCTCAGAAGCGTCTCAGAAGCGTCTCAGAAGCGTCTCAGAAGCGTCTCAGAAGCGCCTCAGAAGCGCCTCAGAAGCGTCTCAGAAGCGTCTCAGAAGCGCCTCAGAAGCGCCTCAGAAGCGCCTCAGAAGCGTCTCAGAAGCGCCTCAGAAGCGCCTCAGAAGCGCCTCAGAAGCGCCTCAGAAGCGTCTCAGAAGCGCCTCAGAAGCGTCTCAGAAGCGCCTCAGAAGCGTCTCAGAAGCGTCACAGAAGCGTCTCGGCGCTGGGCTCCGCTAAAAATAGGATGCAAGTCTATTTTCGACGCGACGCGAGGTGGTGCATAGCGCCGGGTAGGAAGTGGACCGGTCAGAGCATCCAGTCAATCCCCAAAATAAACTAATTTTGCAGACCCTATCCCTCCGTAGTCTTTCAAGTAGGAGGAGAAATGCCAGCGTTCTCCTCCGGTTTACAGGCACTGTGTAAATTATATATATAGAATAATTATGATGATGAATGCATTACCACTAAAATACAGCAACACATCTTTGATTCAAGTCGTTTATAACTGGAATATTACAGTTATTATTAACTTTGTCTGTACAAAGTAGCCTGTCCAGGAAATATGCCCAAATCAACAAAAACTGTGAGCCAGCAGGCAAGACGCTCCGCTTCTGAAATGCTTCTGAAACGCGCCCGGTAGGGTATGACGCTGGAGGAGGTCGGACGCACCCGTGACACGGCGCAGACGGACCCGGTGGAATCTCGCGGATACTATATATTTGTATGGTTTTGGGCTGTTGGCTGGTCCATTTTCACAATTAGTTTGACATTTTATACAATATATTATATATTATAAGTGATTCTTTACTATTCTTAACTGCAGCTCAAGTTGAATATTGCTGTAATGGATTAAATGGTAAAAAAAAAAATGAAGAAAATGTACAGGCATTACTTTCAAAAATAACATCATAATATTATCGTTTAGAGATATCAAAATGTTGTGTAGTAAATGTTTGGAGGATTTTGTGTGATAAGGACAAAAGTATTGAATATTTTCCTCTCTGTCTCCTCAGATCGTGGGGATGCTGATGGAGCTGGACGACATGAAGGTCCAGTATGAGAGGCTGGTCTCAGATCTGCTGCACTGGATCAAAACCAAGGTGACACAAAACTCAACAGTGTCTGTATTTTTACGTAAATAAATGATGCTTAACCTGTTTATTGATTGACTGATGAATGATCGTCTGACTGAAGGTGGTGCAGCTGAATGACCGCCGATTCCCAAACTCTGTGAGGGAGATGCAGAAACTCATGATGGCGTTCAAGACCTACAGGACTGTGGAGAAACCCCCGAAATATCAGGTTAGACGACGTCATCAGAGTCAAACATGTCACCTTTACCTGCTGAGCCTTCAGTCTCATTTATTTCTCAGCCTTCAGGTGAACTTTCTTGTTTATCAATTACTTTTATTATTAAAAATACTACATTCTGTAATTGTTCGCCCATTGAAACTGTGTGGAGATGACACACATCGTTCAAAATCAATCTAAATATTTAGTTTTGTATACCCCCAAGTGTTTCATTTTCTATATATTTGTCTCCTTTAATTGTCTCTGTCTGTCTTTAGGAACGTGGGGCGATCGAAGCTCATCTGTTCAGTCTGAAGACTCAGCTGGCTGCCAACAACCAATGGGCTTACAATCCTCCAGAGGGTATGACACACACACACACACACACACACACACACACACACACACACACACACACACACACAGAGGTAGACGACATAGACACACATTCACGTGCAGACACTTTTTATTCCACTATTTTGTTATTTTGCAATAACTTTCATGAAGTGCGGCCTTCCATAGTAATAGGTGTGTGTGTGTGTGTGTGTGTGTGTGTGTGTGTGTGTGTGTGTGTGTGTGTGTGTGTGTGTGTGTGTGTGTGTGTGTGTGTGTGTGTGTGTGTGTGTGTGTGTGTGTGTGTGTGTGTGTGTGTGTGTGTGTGTGTGTGTGTGTGTGTGTGTAGGTAAAACCCTGAGTGACATAGAGAAGAGTTGGGCTGTGTTAGAGAGAGCTGAACACGAGCGAGAGCGAGCTCTGCAGGAGGCTCTGCTCCGCCTGGAGAACCTGGAGCAGCTCGCACAGAAGTTTGAGAGGAAGGTAAACAACAGAACAGAAACACATCTAATCTGAAAATAGATGTGTTTTTTACTCTTAGAATAGATTCAATTCTACTTTATTGTCCGTACAGGTAAGAGGGCAACGAAATGCTTCAAAAAAGGACGTATAGTTAGGGCTGAACATTCTCTTTGTTACAAGAGTCTTAAGCCCCCGGGAAATATATGTTTTGTAAAACTGGTTTGTATAAATATAACTAATATGCAAAGAGTCTCTTATCTCCTTAACGAACTGATTCTGTTACTCAAATAATTGTGAACTTCAGCTTCAATTGCAAAGAAATATATATTTTTGACCTAACAAATGTTTAAGGTCGCATTCACACCAGCCTTGTATAGTCCGGTTGAATCGAACCCTGGTGCGTTTACCCGCTTGGTGCGGTTCGTTTGGGTCGGTGTGAACGCAGTCCGAGACCTCTGAAGTGAACTAAACAACCGGACTCTGGTCCGTCTAAAAGAGGTGGTCTCGGAGCGCTTGCTTGTGAACTCTGGAGCGGATCATCGCTGGTGTGAACGCAGTCCGCACCAAAACATAGGAAGCGTAGTATTTACGTGTCACAAGAACGCGGATGTCTTCAGAATCGTTAGGGAAAGAGTGAAGCAGAATTAAGTGTTGAACAGTGTCGTGTAAAGTAAAAACAACCATCAAACTAAAAACTATACATAAAAGTAAGAGCCACCTGCCGTCGGTGAAACCCCCTCCTTACTGCAGAACGTGTCTCATTATATGTGTTATAATGTTTTTATCGCACGTTGTCTGATTGTATAATCATATGCGCCGTCTGCTAGAGTCTGTTGATCTCCAGATTAACAGCAGCATGAAAATAACCTGCCGAAAGTGCCGATGCTCCATGGCGGAGGCTCCGGTAGAAATGGCCGGGATTTGTGTTTGTACCCCCTTAATGTCTGACCAATGGTTGAACAGCATTTCCGTGCACATGACTTGTGTTTAAAGTTTAAAGTCCGTTTGAGTTTTGCCCGTGTGAACCATGGATGTATAATAAGAACTGGATACAGCGTGGGAGGCGGGGTCTCGTTCATTCCTATGAGAGTTGCTCATTGGCGCATGAAGACAAAATGGCCCAACTTTTGAGAGAGCGAAACGTCACGAAAGTATTCATATAATCATATAATCCGTTCTTATTGTGCATCCATGGGTAAAGGTAAAACTCATGTAGTACTGAACACGTCGCATGAACGTGCCGGGCGGCGCGGTCCCGTGGGTTAGATTGACACTTTGAATTGCCTTGTGTTGAAAAGTGCTATATAAATAAACTTGCCTTGCCTCAGCGAGTTTGTTTTGTGTCTCAGGCAGCGTTGAGGGAGGGGTATCTGGAGGATACGCTGCGTCTGATCCGAAGACAGGATATTCGGGGTCTCTCTTCCCTGGAGGAGGCTCAGGCAGCCGGACGCCGTCTGGAAGCGCTCTCCACCGACGCTCTGGCCAGAGAGCCTCGCTTCGCTGCTCTGAGAGACATGGCTAAGACCATCGAGAGAGGAAACTACCACAGCAAGGAGCAGATCATGGAGAGGTGGGAGAGAGACAACATTTACATTGTTTTAAGCATACGCCCGTTTGACTATAAATGACAGAAGTTATGTATATTAAACTATAACTATAACAGCTAAGCTTAAAAAAGTCACAAACGTTCCCACGGTGCAAAACAATGGATGTTCATGGAAATCAGCTAATAACTTAATCTAGCTAAAATCATCTCTTTTGAGAGTTATTCATTTATATACGTGATCCTTGTTTAATAAATAAATACATGTATATATTGACATCATTTATTTGTTTGTTTGTTTACTGATTAAAACATATTTTTGTGTTTTTATTTGTGTATTAAAGAGAGGAGAACATTAGCCACCGATGGAAGGATCTTCTGCAGCAGCTCCAAGAGCAGAGGGGGCTGCTGGGAAATGTAGTTGAAAGCCTCAGCATCCTCAGAGACATCGAGCTCGTGTCCCAGGACCTGAAAGAACTACAAGTGAGTTTACTACGAAACTCTTATAATTAATACGGAGGATGCTGAGAAAACGGAAAGTGTATGCATGTACAAAATAAAAGTACATTTCTGATTGTAAATACACAAATTCATCGCATCTTGTGTAAAAAAAAAGGCCCTGTGTTCTCCTTTTTCTTAGCTGTGTTTATACAACTTTGGAAGAACATTGAGAGAAATTAAAATACAAAATGTTATGTCTACAAATACAACATTTCTGATTCGGATTCACCCGAGTTCACCCCAATTAATGATGTGTATTTATACAAATAATTATATAAAAGAAGTGTAAAATATTAAAATAGAATCAAATGTAGATTCTTTTGATTCTGAGAGAAAGTATGCAAAACAAATATTGTATCATTGAAGTATTTTTTCTAGTTTGCCCATGAAAGCATCACCACAGATGTAAATGTATGTTTCCTAAGTCAAAAATGAACAAATAAACCGGGAGGCGTGTGGCGCAGTGGACTAGTGCGTTGGTTCAAACCCCACTGCAGTCAGCATGTCCCTGAGACACTTCACCCCAAATTGCTCCTGTGGGGATTGCCCACAGTACTGAGTATGTAAGTCGCTTTGGATAAAAGCGTCTAATAAGTGACATGTAATGTAATGTTTCTCCTTCCTCCTTCTTACTTCACTCTCCCTCTCCCTCATCCCTTTATCCCCCTATCCTCTTGTGTCTCCCAGTCCCAGGCCAGTTCCTCTGAATTTGGCAAACAGCTGGCAGAGGTTGAGTCTCTCCTCCAGAAACAGGATCTCCTCGAAGCTCAATTCTCAGCTCACGGAGAAACCATCTCCGCCATCAGCAGGACAGCGCTGAAGGTATGATAGTGATACTTTCACCATACTGTCAGGCAGAGGTCGCGTTAACCGAATATTTTCCGTCTATGACGTAATTTTTCCAAGAATGACGGAAAACTCTGAAAGCAGTCCGTCATTTTGACAGATTAGAACACAACTCGGAACAGCGCCAAAATGTCCACCAGCGGCCCACATTATATTACATCCTTATGGCCAGGTCGACTGAGGGCGATCTACTGTACTCTACTGTAACTATTATTTAGTAATTCACACCCCTGTCCAGTTGGTGGCGAGTGTGTGCATATTAAGTAGCTATTGTCTAGTCTTGTATTTGACCTCGTTGATTTCCTCGTTGTTTAACCGGCTTTAGCAATCGCAAAATGTCACGGCAGCTGAGTGTCCGAAGCTTTTTTAATAAGCCCAGTAATTGTGATGGTGTGGATAAACGAGGTGAAAGAAGAGGGATTGATGCAGTGGAGGATGAAGGACAAGCCAGTAAGACTAACACTGACAACGTTCAGCCAGCAGCAGAGGGACAAGCAAGTGGCAAGGAAAAAATAAATCATTCATATTCGTTTCGACATGAAAAGTGACCGCACGGTCGGTGTCTCTGTTCATCTTTTTTTTTCTCCATGCCCTTAAAAGTTCTGTATGAATCATAAAAAAAAGGAATGAATGAACATTTGCTGCTTAGTACCCAAACATAAATATTAAATATGTCTCATCATTAAAACATGAAAAATAAAATGACGGGTAATAATGGATTATGACGGAAATGTTACGATCCTGTCCGTCAAAATGACAGACAACGAAAAAGTCTAACGCAACCACTGCTGTCAGGTGACGTTTTAGATCATGGTAATTCACGAGAGGTCTTCTGATTGTGTGTGTGAGTTTTGTCCTCACCTATCTCTTCTCTCCTTCTCTCAGGTGAAAGCGAGAGACGGTCAGCAGATCCAGAGCAGAGTGAGGGCTCTCGAAGCTCAGTATAAATCTCTGGTGTCGCTCAGCAGCAACAGGTTTCCTTCAGTTTTCTATTTATAGTTTGTGATTGAGGAACAGATTATATCTCAACAACAGATATGAACATTTATATATTAATACGTCCCTCCATCTTCATCTCTCATTTTCTCCTCTCTTGTTCCCTCCTCTCCTCTCTTGTTCCCTCCTCTCCTCTCCTCTCTTGTTCCCTCCTCTCCTCTCTTGTTCCCTCTCCTCCTCTCTTGTCTCCTCCCTCCTCTCCCCTGCAGGAGGAGACAGTTGGAGGCTCAGTTGAAGCTCTTTGAGTTCTTCCATGACTCTGAGGAGATGGAGGCCTGGCTGTATGAGCGCTGGTTGAGGCTTCAGATAGCCGGACTTGGAAGAGATCTAAACCACATCCAGCTCGCTCAACACAAACACAAGGTGGCGCTCTCAACACCATAAACAGAATGTTAGAAAGATATCGCTCGTCACCGGCTTGAGCTTCAATATCAGGATCCATGTATTTATTTTCCTCTCAAGAATGGAAGTAGTCATCACCTTCACATGCTGATATACAAAAGAGGGAGTTACACAATCACATGATGGAGGAATACCGGTTCTTGTAGATAATCATACATCCTGTCATCTACAAAATACCGACTTTTTCTCAAAATCCTGAATTTTTCTGGAAATTCTGACTTTTTCTCAAAATGTTTCTTAAAATCTCAAATTCTGACTTTTTTTTTAAATGTCGAAATTCTGACTTTTTAAAAAAATATCTTAAGCAACCTCAGTGCCTATACATGTAACATTTCTCACTGTGGGATTTTCTGTAATTTGTTTTATTAAACTAAAAGTCATAAAAATGTATACAAAAAAAATATTTAAAAAAAAGAATACATGAAATGAATAAATACATACAATTATAAATATTTTTTTAAACGTATAAATACCTAAAAAAAATATGAATATGCAAAAATATAGTTTGGAAAAATATATGTAATAGGGATGGGAATGATTAGTCGAATATACGAATATGAGTTATAAATATTTTTATTGTAATTTATGTTTTTTAATTTTTTATGGGAGGGGTGTCTAAGTTGATTACATATTATCAAATGGATTAATTAAATGTATACGACAGTGCCATTTTAAATATCTTCAGAAAAATATCAAAGAAAAAAAAAACATGTGTAACGATATATAATATAATCTTTTTTTTATTGCAATCCAATTAATCCATAATATTGATTTGTATATTCCTACTTCTATCCTGTCAGGTGTTGGAGGCGGAGCTCCAGGCCCAGGAGTCTCTGTACCAGGGGATTCTGGGTAGAGGTCAGGATCTTCAGTCCAAACAGAGTCAACCCAATCAGAGATCAATACAGAAGTGGATCAGCACTCTGAAGAAGATGTGGAGCCATCTGACCGACGAGGCCACGGCTCGAAGAAACAGACTGGAGGCCGCCGCCATCATCAAACAGGTACACGAGGACATTTATATTTAAAACACCGCAGTCTTTACAACCATTATGGTATTTACACAATTCTACTACTGTAATAAACACACAACTATGTGCAATATGTGCAATATACATATATGCCGTTAATCAAAACTAAATAAATAAATCCTCAGAACTTGTTACAGGATGTGTTTTTTGTAAATTGTATAATTTCTTTTTTTTTTGGTACTATTCAGACCCCCCGGGCCAGCATAACGTACTTTCCACTTGCCCGCTCGGGCCACTAAAAATATGGCTTTAAAAAAAATGGTCCTGTGGTGTTGGTATTTTGACAAGCAATTTTGTTAAATTGTTTCGTTTATTAATGCTACAACATAGCGTTTCGTGAGGCGGTTGTCATTGTTGGGTGAAAAGCAAACAGCTGTTTGCTGCGGAGCGCACTAGACTTTCGCACCACCTAACCATTCGCCAAATTGTTTTTAATACCAACGGTAACCGGCCAAGCGCCGGGCAAAAAACAATCTTCAAATAAAAGAATGTCACCGGAAGAGTTAAAGGAGAGTGACAGGGAGTATGAGAAGAAGGAGAAGAAGAGGGAGAGAAAGTTTCAGCCACACTGGCTTGATCGATGGAGTTGGCTTCAATATGATGATATAAACAAGGTCTTTAGTCGGCTCTGTACATCAATGCTGACCTGCTGACAAGTAAGTGAAGAGTAGAAAATATAAAGGTATATTCGCTTCAGGGAAATGTCCCAGAAGGAGAATGAAGGTTCTGATCTATTACATAGCCATTACATGTCTAACTCCTGATGGCAGGAAGGCAGAAAGCGCATTATACAAATAATAATACTCATAATAATGATAATAGCAGACATTTTTTAACAATGACCACAATATAATTATTTTAATAAACCAAATATGAACAATTGAGGAAAATGAGGAAGAACTGATGATTCAAATGTTGTAGTTTGTGCATAAATTACTATTGCAACAAATGAGTTCATTTTCTTCATTATTAGTCGATTTTTTTTGACGAATGCTCCGGGTCAGTGGTTACAATGGTGGGGCCAGTGATAATACAAGCCGGAATGGAATTTTACCCTTAAAGGTGGGGTATGTAAGTTTGAGAAACCGGCTCGAGATACACTTTTTGTTATATTCCATGGAATGCTCTTAACATCCCGATAGCAATGAATATCTGAAGTGCTTTGACAAAAAATCCATTAATAAATATCATCTGTGGAAGCTGTAGTACTGTAAAAAGCACGACCAATCATCTGAGCCGGCCCGGCTAAAATAACTGGATGGCCTACCTGCCTGTCAGCCTTCCATCTGTGCACAAACTTATCTCGTGCCCTCATTGGTCATGTGCGCGTTCGTGTGTGTTGGAGGAGGGGCTCTGTAAGGAAGTGGAAGATTTTTTCCAGTTGTGTATTTTCAAATTCTAGCGATCTCGAGCTGGTTTCTCCAAAATTACCTACCCCACCTTTAATGTCTACCCCTGTGATCGCTTTCTAATTTTCCTCGTTTCAGTACTTTGCAGATGTGGCGGAGGCCGAGTCCTGGCTTGGCGACAGGAAACCGCTTCTAACCAGCGAGGATCATGGGAAAGATGAGTCGAGCACGGCGGCGTTGCTGCAGCGACACCAGAGGATCGAGAGGGAAATGTCTGCCTACGCTTCGGAGATAAAGAGACTTTCAGAGCAAGCGAGGAGCGCCGCGCAGCGAACAGCTCTGACTGTAAGTACAGAGAACTGAACCTTCTATATTTTTGTTATTAAAGTTTTATTTATGAACACAAGTGGTACACAGCTCACATGGTACATAGCTCACATGGTACATAGCGCACATGGTACACAGCTCACATGGTACACAGCTCACATGGTACATAGCTCACATGGTACACAGCTCACATGGTACACAGCTCACATGGTACATAGTTCACATGGTACATAGCTCACATGGTACACAGCTCACATGGTACATAGCTCACATGGTACATAGTTCACATGGTACACAGCTCACATGGTACACAGCTCACATGGTACACAGCTCACATGGTACACAGCTCACATGGTACACAGCTCACATGGTACATAGTTCACATGGTACACAGCTCACATGGTACACAGCTCACATGGTACACAGCTCACATGGTACACAGCTCACATGGTACACAGCTCACATGGTACACAGCTCACATGGTACACAGCTCACATGGTACATAGTTCACATGGTACATAGCTCACATGGTACATAGTTCACATGGTACATAGCTCACATGGTACATAGTTCACATGGTACACAGCTCACATGGTACACAGCTCACATGGTACACAGCTCACATGGTACACAGCTCACATGGTACACAGCTCACATGGTACATAGTTCACATGGTACACAGCTCACATGGTACACAGCTCACATGGTACACAGCTCACATGGTACACAGCTCACATGGTACATAGCTCACATGGTACACAGCTCACATGGTACACAGCTCACATGGTACATAGTTCACATGGTACACAGCTCACATGGTACATACCTCACATGGTACATAGCTCACATGGTACATAGCGCACATGGTACATAGCTCACATGGTACATAGCTCACATGGTACACAGCTCACATGGTACACAGCTCACATGGTACATAGCTCACATGGTACACAGCTCACATGGTACACAGCTCACATGGTACATAGCTCACATGGTACAGCATACAGAAAGAGGAAGGTCAGGCTACAAAACATGTTAGTTAAGTGTTCCTGGTTAAAAGAAAACAGAAAAATACAAAGGGGTAAGATTACCAATCAGACACTACAGCGATCATAAAATAAAAATAATAACAACAAATGATGCTTGGTTAGAATAATTGTACAAAGGGCCCTTTTGTGAGAGTCGTACAGTCAGGCTACTAGCTAGAGGTCAGGTATTCCACAAAGTAATTAAACCTTCTATATTGACACTTTACAAGCAGATAAACAGAAGCCCATGTGTGTTCGCTAGGTGGGTAACGGTAGACAGAAATAATGGTCCAGTCAGGAGCTAAAAAATATATATATATGCCTGTCAGGGTTGAGCAGCGCAGGATGGACCCAAGTGCACACAGACAAGTGTTTAAACCAAAAATAACCTTTATTCAAGGTGACTGGATGTGCAAAAACAGACTCCTTCCCTCTTAGTTTGTAAAACGAACCCACAAGACCCCAACAGAAAACCAGAACTTAAATACATACATGACCAATCAAGACGACAAGACAGGGAAGACACAGACAGGACAGACAGGGGGTGAACACCTTTCAAAGTCAAACAGGAAACGGACAGACTGTGATAATTCAAAATAAAACTGAAAGTAAACAGATCGTAACAATGCCAACTCTCTTCCTGTGTAGGCGGAGCCTCAGCAGAGTAAGATGATCCAGTACAGCGACTCCTCAGGAGACGAGGAGGATGGAGGAAAGGTGACGTCACCTCAGCCTGCTGTGAGGAGAGGCAAGGGAACCAGAGACTCTCAGAGCGAGGACAGCAAGGCCAAGGTCCGCTTCAAATACAGCAGAGGTATGGAGGTCGTCGTGTCAAATGATCATATAATCATTTAAAACATATAGTCTTATACTCTGATTGCCTTTTACACTGTTAAATTGTATTTGTCGTCTTGTATGTGTTTAACAGAGACATGTGTTAAGGGTTTACATTTCTGGAGGGCAAAGGAAGTAAAAGGTGGATTTGCAAATGGTTAAAGGACGAGAGGGTTTTATGGTTTAATGATGGGGATGATGGCTAAGGGAATTTAACACTAGCACCGCCAGAGGTCGCTGTGTACCTAAAACCGCCAACGGGTAAAATGTACCCGCTATTGATTTTCAAGGTACAATGTTCTTTTATTTATCATACAGAACAGTGAGTTCTGATCGCACAGGGATGAAACTTATACCAATAGAATCTGTGGACTCTCAGCTTTCCATATGATATAGTTTGTGCAGATAGCATGAAGTATAAAATATCGCTACCAGTGCTGATTTAAACGCTTGGTGTTAGACTTGTGTTTTGTTTAGGTACAAATCTCTCTATCTCTCTCTCTATCTATCTATAACTATCTATCTGTAATGTTCTGTTCTATGGACATATAATTGTCTACATAAACAGACGACGCGGACTACTTCTCTCATTCCGAGTGTCCATCTTTATTCAACTGGCACGTAACCTGCACACATGCATTACGTCCTCAACGTGAGCTCAGTCATCCAAGATCTTGTATTCTCCAAGATGTTACACTGTCTATCTGTCTCTCTCTCTCTCTCTCTCTCTCTCTCTCTCTCTCTATCCATCATCCATCTCCATCCATCCATCCATCCATCCATCCATCCATCCATCTCCATCCATCCATCATCCATCCATCATCCATCCATCCATCATCCATCCATCCATCATCCATCCATCCATCCATCCTCCATCCATCCCATCCATCCATCCATCCATCATCCATCCATCATCCATCCATCCATCCATCCATCCATCATCCATCCATCCATCATCCATCCATCATCATCCATCCATCCATCATCCATCCATCCATCCATCCATCATCCATCCATCCATCCATCCATCCATCCATCCATCCATCCATCCATCCATCCCATCCATCCATCCATCCATCCATCACCATCCATCCATCCATCATCCATCCATCATCCATCCATCCATCCATCCATCCATCCATCCATCCATCCATCCATCCATCATCCATCCATCATCCATCCATCCATCATCCATCCATCATCCATCCATCCATCCATCCATCCATCCACCTATCCTATATATGGAACCCGCAGTAGACAAAAGGCGTTGCTATAGCACACGTCATGTTTACGCTGCATTTTCTACGAGTTAAATATTACCCCGCTGGCGGATATAGGTATAAATGGCAATTATTTGGGCAATCTTTTCAATCTGACTTCATATTGACAATTTTTAACAACAGAGGGTGCTACATACTGTAACACACTTTCAGGAAAAGTCACGGACTGGGAGACTTTAATATTGTATTGAAAAAAAGTTACATACAATCAAAAAACAGCTGCGGGTAAAACGTACCCGTTGGCGGTTCTAGTGTTAAGGGTGGGACCAGTTGGATATTCTCTACTATATAATGTGACTGTGAGCTGTGTTCAGGGTACAGAACTTCTCTATCCTCTGAGGATGGAGTATCTCTGTTCCTACATTTGGGATCGATTTCACTTTTATATTGACTTTCTTTATTACTTTATTAAATATAACAAAAGACAAACTTTGTCTATGAATAATTGATCAGTTTCTCTTAAGAATTTCCTCCACAGAGATCTGCTCGCTGTGTCATAACAGGGCATGATGGGAACAAAACATCTACTTTAACTTCCTATGTTCATATAAATATATTTTGATTCTTTCGTTTTCTTATTGTACATTCTTACTTTTAAATAACTTCCAGTAAAAAAAAAAGCTACTGTGTTTACACTTGGTTGTAGACTATTAAAGGCAGACAGTTGTCCAACATTGTCTGTTTATCTGAACTGATTTCAGGTCAGTTTCCGTGGGATCGTAATGAGATAGTAAGCATCGTCGGCACTGAGCCGGATGGAGACCGAGTTCTGGCCAAAGACAGTCGAGGAAACCAGCAGCTCATCCCCAAAACCTACCTCAGCCTGCTGCCTGCCACGGTACAATCTATAGCATGTATATCACATCCACCATCCCTTAAGATCACTTCTCTTAAAGGTCACATATTATGCAAAACCCACTTCCTCATGTCTCTTCTTCATCAACATGTGTCCCCTCTTCTTCATGTCTCTTCTACATCAACATGTGTCCCCTCTTCTTCATGTCTCTTCTACATCAACATGTGTCCCCTCTTCTTCATGTCTCTTCTTCATCAACATGTGTCCCCTCTTCTTCATGTCTCTTCTTCATCAACATGTGTCCCCTCTTCTTCATGTCTCTTCTTCATCAACATGTGTCCCCTCTTCTTCATGTCTCTTCTACATCAACATGTGTCCCCTCTTCTTCATGTCTCCTCTTCATCAACATGTGTCCCCTCTTCTTCATGTCTCTTCTACATCAACATGTGTCCCCTCTTCTTCATGTCTCTTCTACATCAACATGTGTCCCCTCTTCTTCATGTCTCTTCTTCATCAACATGTGTCCCCTCTTCTTCATGTCTCTTCTACATCAACATGTGTCCCCTCTTCTTCATGTCTCTTCTACATCAACATGTGTCCCCTCTTCTTCATGTCTCTTCTACATCAACATGTGTCCCCTCTTCTTCATGTCTCTTCTTCATCAACATGTGTCCCCTCTTCTTCATGTCTCTTCTTCATCAACATGTGTCCCCTCTTCTTCATCAACATGTGTCCCCTCTTCTTCATGTCTCTTCTACATCAACATGTGTCCCCTCTTCTTCATGTCTCTTCTACATCAACATGTGTCCCCTCTTCTTCATGTCTCTTCTTCATCAACATGTGTCCCCTCTTCTTCATGTCTCTTCTTCATCAACATGTGTCCCCTCTTCTTCATGTCTCTTCTACATCAACATGTGTCCCCTCTTCTTCATGTCTCTTCTTCATCAACATTGTCCCTTCTCATGTCTCTTCTTCATCAACATGTGTCCCCTCTTCTTCATGGTCTTCATGTCCTCTTCTACATAACATGTGTCCCCCTCTTCTTCATGCTCCTCTTCATCAACATGTGTCCCCTCTTCTTCATGTCTCTTCTACATCAACATGTGTCCCCTCTTCTTCATGTCTCGTCTACATCAACATGTGTCCCCTCTTCTTCATGGTCTCTTCTTTCATCAACATGTGTCCCCTCTTCTTCATGTCTCTTCTACATCAACATGTGTCCCCCTCTTCTTCATGTCTCTTCTCATCAACATGTGTCCCCTCTTCTTCATGTCCTTCCTTCTCATCCACATGTGTCCCCTCTTCTTCATGTCTCTTTCTTCATCAACATGTTCCCCATCGTTCTTCTCAACATGTGTCCCCTCTCTTCGATGTCTCTTCTACAGTCAACATGTGTCCCCTCTTCTTCATGTCTCTTCTACATCAACATGTGTCCCCATCTTCGTCATGTCTCTTATTCTACATCACATGTGTCCCCTCTTCTTCATGTCTCTTCTTCATCACATGTGTCCCCTCTTCTTCAATGTCTCTCTTCATCAACATGGGTCCCTCTTCTTCTTCATCAACATGTGTCCCCTCTTTCTTCATGTCTCTTCTACATCAACATGTGTCCCCTCTTCTTCATGTCTCTTCTGACATCAACATGTGTCCCCTCTTCTTCATGTCTCTCTTCATCAACATGTGTCCCCTCTTCTTCAAAATGTCTCTTCTACATCAACATGTGTCCCCTCTTCTTCATGTCTCTTCTACATCAACATGTGTCCCCCTCTTCTTCATGTCTCTTCTTCATCAGCATGTGTCCCCTCTTCTTCATGTCTCTTCTACATCAACATGTGTCCCCTCTTCTTCATGTCTCTTCTACATCAACATGTGTCCCCTCTTCTTCATGTCTCGTCTTCATCAACATGTGTCCCCTCTTCTTCATGTCTCGTCTTCATCAACATGTGTCCCCTCTTCTTCATGTCTCTTCTTCATCAACATGTGTCCCCTCTTCTTCATGTCTCTTCTTCATCAGCATGTGTCCCCTCTTCTTCATGTCTCTTCTTCATCAACATGTGTCCCCTCTTCTTCATGTCTCTTCTTCATCAACATGTGTCCCCTCTTCTTCATGTCTCTTCTTCATCAACATGTGTCCCCTCTTCTTCATGTCTCTTCTTCATCAACATGTGTCCCCTCTTCTTCATGTCTCGTCTTCATCAACATGTGTCCCCTCTTCTTCATGTCTCGTCTTCATCAACATGTGTCCCCTCTTCTTCATGTCTCGTCTTCATCAACATGTGTCCCCTCTTCTTCATGTCTCGTCTTCATCAACATGTGTCCCCTCTTCTTCATGTCTCTTCTTCATCAACATGTGTCCCCTCTTCTTCATGTCTCTTCTTCATCACATGTGTCCCCTCTTCTTCATGTCTCTTCTTCATCAACATGTGTCCCCTCTTCTTCATGTCTCTTCTTCATCAACATGTGTCCCCTCTTCTTCATGTCTCTTCTTCATCAACATGTGTCCCCTCTTCTTCATGTCTCTTCTACATCAAACATGTGTCCCCTCTTCTTCATGTCTCTTCTTCATCAACATGTGTCCCCTCTTCTTCATGTCTCTTCTACATCAACATGTGTCCCCTCTTCTTCATGTCTCTTCTACATCAACATGTGTCCCCTCTTCTTCATGTCTCTTCTACATCAACATGTGTCCCCCTCTTCTTCATGTCCTTCTACATCAACATGTGTCCCCTCTTCTTCATGTCTCTTCTACATCAACATGTGTCCCCTCTTCTTCATGTCTCTTCTACATCAATATGTGTCCCCTCTTCCTTCATGTCTCTTCTACATCAACTATGTGTCCCCTCTTCTTCATGTCTCTTCTTCATCACATGTGTCCCCTCTTCTTCATGTCTCTTCTATCATCAACATGTGTCCCCCTTCTTCTTCATGTCTCTTCTACATCAACATGTGTCCCCCTCTTCTTCATGTCTCTTCTACATCAACATGTGTCCCCTCTTCTTCATGTCTCTTCTACATCAACAGTGTCCCTCTTCTTCATGTCTCTTCTACATCAAGGTCTAACATGTGTCCCCTCTTCTTCATGTCTCTTCTTCATCAACATGTGTCCCCTCTTCTTCATGTCTCTTCTACATCAACATGTGTCCCCTCTTCTTCATGTCTCTTCTACATCAACATGTGTCCCCTCTTCTTCATGTCTCTTCTTCATGTCTCTTCTTCATCAACATGTGTCCCCTCTTCTTCATGTCTCTTCTTCATCAACATGTGTCCCCTCTTCTTCATGTCTCTTCTACATCAACATGTGTCCCCTCTTCTTCATGTCTCTTCTACATCAACATGTGTCCCCTCTTCTTCATGTCTCTTCTACATCAACATGTGTCCCCTCTTCTTCATGTCTCTTCTACATCAACATGTGTCCCCTCTTCTTCATGTCTCTTCTACATCAACATGTGTCCCCTCTTCTTCATGTCTCTTCTACATCAATATGTGTCCCCTCTTCTTCATGTCTCTTCTTCATCAACATGTGTCCCCTCTTCTTCATGTCTCTTCTTCATCAGCATGTGTCCCCTCTTCTTCATGTCTCTTCTACATCAACATGTGTCCCCTCTTCTTCATGTCTCTTCTACATCAACATGTGTCCCCTCTTCTTCATGTCTCTTCTACATCAACATGTGTCCCCTCTTCTTCATGTCTCTTCTACATCAACATGTGTCCCCTCTTCTTCATGTCTCTTCTTCATCAACATGTGTCCCCTCTTCTTCATGTCTCTTCTTCATCAACATGTGTCCCCTCTTCTTCATGTCTCTTCTACATCAACATGTGTCCCCTCTTCTTCATGTCTCTTCTACATCAACATGTGTCCCCTCTTCTTCATGTCTCTTCTACATCAACATGTGTCGTCTCTTCTTCATGTCTCTTCTTCATCAACATGTGTCCCCTCTTCTTCATGTCTCTTCTTCATCAACATGTGTCCCCTCTGTGTGAAGAGATTCTGAAAGTTTCAGGAACAAAGATTCTCTCTCTTTTTGTCCTGAAGTAACAGACAGAGAATCAGCACTTTTGAAACAGGGCTGAAACAGAGGGGTCTATGGGTAATGCTGCAATGATCTGTTTGGTGTTTCAGCCAATCAGAGACAGGCTCTGTATATATCTGAGACCTGTGATATATTGATGAGAAACAGTATAATAGGGGACTAAGTAAGTATGAGTCAAATCATCCTCTTCATTCCTCTTTCTGCTCAGGCTCCTCCCCCCTCTGAGCCCATCTCCACCAATGGCGAGCAAGAGAGCCCGAACAGGAAGTTGAGTCGTCCGAGACGCAGACGCTCGATGCGTCGCGGCACCGCTGAGATCCAAACAACATGGCTGCCAGACGCTCAGTACCAGAGAGACACTGTGGAGAGCACACAGGCCGGCCTGGACAAAGACTACAACTCCCTGTACAACCTGGTGAAGGTGAGGGGGCAGCTGGGAAATGTAGTTTGATTACACTGGAGTGTGTGTGAAGATTAAACTCAAGCCTGAAGAAAGGAAGTTGTGATGATGCAGAGAACATTTAAAGCAGCTTCCATGAAAAGTAAGATTTTCTAGTTGTTTGCAGAAGAACTTTCCACTTCAGTAAAGAAGCAATACTGACTCTTGGGAAAGTATTCTGGCACTAATTAAAGTCCTGCATTCAAATCTCACATGTACAAAAGTATTGGCATTAAAGTATACTTAACGTACCAAGAGTACAAATACTCGTGATGGCCCATTTCAGTACAGATGAACACTAAAATACAATAAGACAGGTTTATTACATGGCTTAGTTGAATACTCAATTCTGATTGGTCAATTCAGAACATGTGACACGCTGTTAATCCAGAACAGACAGACCGCTGTCAAGGATTTATTGACCGTTGTTAAGGACGCTCACATCTGCACAAAGAAGTTCGGTCGATTTAACTGTTTTTCAAATGTAACAGTTTGAAAAGCAAACTGTCTGCTTGTCTTTAGTTTTCCGCTGTCGTGTGATAGCAACATGGAGGATTTTAACATTACTTTTAATATATTTGGAGAGCACAGTCATTTGGAGGAATGGTTAGGGGCTGATGAGTTCCCAGTGAAGAAAAGAAAAAGACAAGCGGGACAAGAAAACAGCGGAGAAGTAAGAGAGGCGAAAAGACACAGAGATTTGAATGACAGAGAAATCGACCAAATTGAAGAGGACAGGCATGAATTGAATACAAAACGGAACACATTATGGGCTACGAAACTATTTAAAGAGTGGCTGATTGAAAAAAAACAACCAACAGAGTTTGACAGCTACGGGGCAGAAACCCTCAACACGCAGCTGCGGTCCTTTTACGCAACGGTCCAGACCTCAAACGGCAAAACCTATTCAGTTGCCAGTTACTTTGAGGATCGAGGACAGAAACGTCGATCTGAATATCCCTAAAGATTTGCCACATTGCACTATTAATGGAAACGTTCAAGTAAATGTTAATTACAGCTCAGGCTCAAATGCTAACCTGCACATAGTTCGTTGCTATCGAAGCAGTTCCTGCCGTTGCAACGTAGCCTAGTTCAAATAGCAACAACGGACTATTTTTCGTAGCGGATGCATGTCATTGATTGTCAATCAATAAAAACATTTTCTAAATCAATAAAATCATTTTAATTAATATTGGGAGTCGAGTCGTTAGTTTGTTTAGTATCTGGCCGTGTAATAAGCGGGATAATGTGCAGCGACTTGGTCATTATGGGGAAAAGAACACCCGACAGGCTCATGTGCCTCGCTGCACATTATCCCTTACATAAAATACAAGAATAAAAGTTACATTGCAGTTTAAAATATGATTAGCTATTAAATGAATCAAAGGTAGTTGATTGAAAGAAATGAGATTTTCTGGGAGTTTGTTCCAGATACATGGAGCATAATAACTGACTTTTTACTTAAAGGGGACCTATCATGCAAAATGCACTTGTGTACGTCTTTTCTACATGAATATGTGTCCCCGGTGTTCCAGGGAACTCACCAAGTGTCAGAAAACACAACCCTCTCTATTTTCCTCCATACCCAAATCTCTAAAAAAGGGGGCTGCAACGGATCTGATAAAAACTGATCCAGATTTGAACACTGTCCTGACGTCAGGACGGTGGCGCTACGGCTATTGGGCCAACTCCACCAATCAGGAGGAGACAGCCACGGCCATTGCCGTTCGAAAGCGCTGGAGACGCTGTAGTACATATGCCAGGCCTGTAGGTGGTGCTGTTCTCACTGAATCTGCCCTTGCTAAAACAGATCTAAAAAATGTCAAATTGAGCGAAATGAGGCATGGCTAAAATGCATGATCTGTTTGGTATTTTGAAAACAGAAAAGTATAAATATGCCTTATATAGGTATGGTCCTACACTATATTATTCAAATATAGCATGATAGGTCCACTTTAAATTAGCTGCAGCTGTCTATGGATTTTTTTGTGAGTGGCCTGTAAAGACACCATTATAGTAATCCAGTCTACTGTATTGTTGATAACATTTCCCCACCTTTTGTCTGCAGTCGAAGACGAGGAGTCTGCAGGAGACGCTGCGTCTTCATCGTTTCTACAACAGCTGCCAGGAGTTTGAGTCGTGGATGGAGGACAAGGAGAACATCCTGAACACCTTCAGCTCCGACGCAGACAACCTGGTAGTGGTTCAGGCTAAATTCGAGGTGAAGATGTCATTATTTTAAAGTCTTTAAATCATGCTCATTGATTAACACTAGAACCGCCAGAGATTTTTTATACCTAAAACCGCCACCTGGGTCAAATTGACCCGCTATTAGAATGCATTGATTTTCAAGGTAAAATGTTCTTTTATTGAACAGAGAGTTTTGATCGCACAGGGATGAAACGTATACCAATATAATCTGTGGACTCTCAGGGCTCGACATTATAAATGGCCCGCTGGCCCGGAAGCATTATTTAGACACCGCGGCCAGCATAACGTACTTTCAACTCGCCCCACAGCTGTTTGCTGCGGAGCACAGCGCGAGCAGTCTCCCGTGAACGGGAGCGCACTCCTTCACTACAGACTGTCTCTATCTCTCTCTCTCTCTCTCTCTCTATAACTATCTATCAATATATCTATCCATCTATCTCTCTCTCAATCTATCACTCAGTCTATAAGGAACCGCAGTAGACAAAAGGCGTTGCTATAGCAACACGTCATGTTTATATGAAAAGGGGTGGGGTCAATATGACCCGCTGGGCGGAAATAGGTATAAATGGCAATTTTTTGGGCGATTTCTTCAATCTGACTTCATATTGACCATTTTTAACAACATAGGGTGCTACATAACACACTTTCAGGAAAAGTCACGGACTGGAAGACTTTAATATTTTATTGAAAAAAGTTACACACAATAAAAAACAGCTCTGGGTCAAATTGACCCGATTGGCGGTTCTAGTGTTAAGGGAATACAACATGTTTGGGAAATCTCAAAGAAAGAGGGATTTAATCTAATATAGCAAACGTAAATGTCTAATATCTCTGCATGTTCCCCTCAGATTACCTAGCTTCTGCACAGAAATTAAAAACATTTTTCATTATAACTGGTCATCAAAAGCAGATAAGCCAAGACACTACTTTTAGATTTTAAATAACACCTGGAATATAGCTTTTTGGATATTAGACTTGAATTAAAAAACTCTTAATGATAAATAGTTTTTAAAAGTTAAAGACCCGACTGGACTGAATTCTTTTGAAAATACGACATCAACTTAAACCAGCAGTTCCTTTAGTATAATATTAACATCTAAGATTTGACTTTCTTCAGAACTTCCTGACTGAGCTGGTGAGTGGGCGGGGCCAGTTGGATGACATCATCAACATGGCGGAGGAGCTGGTGAAGAGTCGACACAGCAAACAGAGAGAGATCCAGAGCATGCAGAGGAGGGTCTCCAACAGGTAAACCCTGACGCGTCCTGAACTAAGAACTACCGTGTAATAAAGGGTCCAAAGGCGGGGCTACTGGGGTAGGGTAGCATTGATGCGATTACTGTACTAATACAGTAGAGATCCACATTACCCCACTCCCCAATCATTATTAGTATTTCCACCTTCAAAATACACATTTGCACACATTTCAACATTTATTTATTATTAATGATTCTATAATTTTTTTTAATGTTTTAATTTATTTGTATTTTTCATGTATTTATTTTTACTTATTTGTGTATTTATCTGCTGTTATTTATACATTTTTCATCATTCATATTTATTAATTTAAATTATAGTATACCCATCTCTGTATAGCATGTGTATTCACTCTCTGTCCTAAACGGCTTGTTGGAGCTCCTGCCCCCCCCCCCCCCCCCTCCCTGTGAGCCCAGTGGCCGTCTGCGAGACAGCGAGACACAGCGAAACCCAGCCCGAACACACACACACACACACACACACACCCGCAGCCTGGCTGGGAGTTTGTGTGTGTGCTCACACACCGACTCACAGCCTCGCCGCGTCCCGCCGTCTCAGGGAGGAGAAATCGGCGGAGCTGCAGCTGAGAAAAGATTGAGTGTGTGTGTGTGAGGAAGTCCAATCCACAGACGTAACGTAACGGCTCCACGGATTGGTCCATTTGGGTATGGGCACGTCACTCTACCCAGGAAGAAAACAATGGAAAATGAGAAATGTCCAACGAGGCGTTCTGGGGCAGCATAGTCAGGTCTTCTCTGTGTTAGAGTTTTACTAGTGACTAAAAATTATTTGAACAATAAAATTGAGGACATTCCGAGTTGATCTGTATTTAATCTCCCATCCCTCTGCCCACTGCTCCTGGTACTAGGATGGGTTAAAAGCAGATAACAAATGTCACTGTGTGCTCTGCATGTGTGACCATTACAGAGGGGTTCATCCCTCCCATTCTTCTTCTTCTTCTTGTGTCTGCAGGTGGGATCGGATCCAGCAGCTGAAGGACGAGAAAGGTCACGAGCTGCTGAGCACGGCGGACGTGAAGTCGTTCCTGCAGAGCTGCGAGGAGGCGAAAGTTCAGCTTCAGGGCCAGCTGTCCGGCCTCGGCACCGTGGACCTGGGCTGCAGCTCCTTCACTCTGCTGGGCGAGGAGAAGACCCAGAGTCAGACCCTCAGGGACATCCAGACCCTCGAGGCCAAGATCGCTTATCTGAAGAGCGTCGCCAAGATGTACGGTGCAAAGAATATCATTTGTTTATTATACGGTTACATGCCGCTTTACAGAAGGACGTTGCCCATAAACTACATGTCCCACAATGCATCTCATTTTGTGACATGCCAAATGAAGAGACTAACAATTATTTGCAATTATGTCATATAATACATTATTTTATATATATGATAGGGGTGTAACGGTTCACAGAATTCACGGTTCGGTACGTACCTCGGTTTGGGGGTCACGGTTCGGTACGGGTTCGGTACAACAAGAAAAAGCTAAATAAAGTCCCAAATGCATAATTCCAGGTTTGTTGTTATTTATTTTTCAGTTTAAAAATAAGAAACTCTAACATTTTGAATAATTAACTGCATTACAAAGTTACAAACAAACCCCAAACAGTACCACACACACTCAGATGGCCGTATTATCTATAATGGCTGATGTCAAACAAAAAGGTTTCATCAAGCTGTTATATATAGAAAATATTACAAAATATATAATAAGAAAGTGTTTCGAGGGCGCAGCATAGCCGTTGAAATATATATGCCAATAGCTTCCGTTATTTATTTTGGTCTCTCGGCTTGCATGTCTATTGGCTTCTTAAAAGCAGCGGGGATGAGCTGTTGAACTGCTGTTGTCTTTTGCCGGGCTCCGGTGATTGGCAAATCTGGGTGATGCCTTCTGATATGATTTAGCATGTTTGGCGTGTGTTAACATTAGCATACCGCACCGCTGCCGAACAACGCCGACACACCGTCCTCGTCCGATTTGTTCGTTTTGTTGTGTTTTCTTCTTGTTCTTCATTTGTTGTTTAAGGGCGACTGGCAAACAGCTTTTAGGCGCAATACCGCCCCCTGGATTATATATAGTGTAGTGGATACTGCCCTGAGTGACAGACTTTTTTCCCTCTCATAAAAAGGCGTATTCGTCGTGTGACTTATGTTGCATTGTTGGAGAAGCCTGTGACATAAGATTTTCAACTACATAATTACTCTGTAGCTATGTCAGATTGACAATAAAGAACCTTGAACCTTGACTGCATGTGCCGAACCGTGACGTCCGAACCGTGACGGTTCAGGACGAATACAGATACCGTTACACCCCTAATATATTATATATTTATAAATGTATATTTTTATATTCTTAAAGTTACAACCAGCCCTTTGAGTGCAACCATAATGCTAATGTGGTCCGCGATGAAATTGAGTTTGACTCCCCTGTTCTAGTCCATGATGTGTATTTTCTGTATGACAGGAAGCAGGACTGCAGTCCAGAGGAGAGCGCAGCGATCGCAGAGGAGGTCCGGGGTCTGGAGGTTCTGCTCAATCAGGTTCGAGGATTTCCTTCATCACAGACTGTTAAGATATTCTTTGATAAATGTCTGCCTGAGGCTACAAATCAAATCAAATCAAATCAAATCAAGTTTTATTTATAAAGCACATTTAAAAGCGATTTTTGGTCGAGCCAAAGTGCTGTACATGTAATAAAAACACATTACTACAATCACAATAAAAGACAATAAATTACAACAGATTTATATAAAAAAAATAAAAATAAAACACACGGAAAAGTCAGGAGTCGTGCTCCGCTCTAACTAGAAAGCCAGAGAGAATAAGTGTGTTTTTAGTTTTGATTTAAAAACCCCTAGGGTCTGGGCCGACCTCACATGGAGGGGCAGAGTGTTCCAGAGCCTGGGGCCAGCTGCTGAGAAGGCTCGGTGCCCTCGGGTTTTGAGCCTGGTCTTGGGCACTACCAGCAGCAGCTGGTCAGCAGACCTTAAAGCTCTGGCTGGGGTGTAGCGCTGGAGGAGTTCAGCTATATAGGCCGGAGCCAGCCCATTTAGTGCTTTGAAAACAAATAAAAGGATTTTAAAATCAACACTACAGCTACACATGTATGAAAACCTACAATTAGAGTTCACACCAGACAAGTCACATTTATTTATGAAGCACATTTCACATAAAGCAAGTCAAAGTGCAACAAACTTCCAGAAACCCTGAGGTCTTCACCAACGCTGAGTTCTTTTAAGTCGAGGCTAAAAACATTACTTTTTTCAGCTGCTTACCCAGAAGCCTTTCAACTTGTTTTAGCACCTACTGTATCTACAAAGTACACTGTGTCCCTGTGGTCCAGTTGAAGCGTCAGGCTGCAGACAGACAGCGGCTGCTGGAGGAGGCTCGGAGGCTGCAGAGCTTCCAGCAGGAGTCCAAGGAGCTGCAGCGCTGGACCCAATCTGTCCAGGAGCGCCTCCTTCAGGACGAGACGGCCACTGACGTAGCATCCGCCGTCGCCCTGCTGGAGCAACACCAGGATCTCCAGCTGGAGATGGAGGAGCAGAGGCGCAGGTAAACCTCACCTGGACAACACTGTCACGTGCAATATAGTCAAAGTCAACTTTATTGTCAAGCTTTGAGTTTGTGTGTACAGACAGAGATCGAAATTTCCCACAATCCCGAATACAAAATACAAATATATACAGTATAAAAATATGTATACAAATATGTATATATATATATATATATATACACAATCAACAGACACATTTATACATATGCACACATTAAGACACAACAATTAATATATACAAAATAACAGTCACTTCAATATCTTTGATAAATGTACATTAGTGCAAGACTGTGTGTGTGTGTGTGTGTCTCTCCCCTCCCTCCCCCCTCTATATATAATAACATTTAACTTTGAAGAATGAGAAAAAGGTTTTTAGGCTTAGTTCATTTGTAATATGTGATATATTAATAATATTTGTCGCTGTAAATTAATTAATACACCTTATTCTTTGTGCTCTCAGGTTAAAAGAGATGGAGAAGTTGGGGAAATCTCTCCAGCAGGGCTCGTCCAATGGGAAGGCGGGAGACGTCGACGTCCAGCAAACCCTGGACAAGCTCAAAGCTGATTGGTGTAAGCTGGACAAGCTGTGGGCCAATAGGAAGGAGCGTTTGGAGCAGGGGGTGGAGCTCCAGAGGCTGAACCAGGAAGGAGACCGGATCGAGGCGACGCTGTCCGGACACGAAGCCCGACTGAGGGTGCAGGACGTTGGGGTGAGGAGGCGCTACACATGCCTGTTTTATATTATAACATAAATATATATCTACAGTGCATTGAGATATAAAAGCAAGACACACATAACAAAAAGTTTCTTTGATATAAATACTTAGATGTAATGAGCGAACATCTTCTATCCTGAAAAGACCACATTTAATATATCTGTCAAAGGGCAAATCCACCTTGATCTTTCGAGGCGCGTGGATCGGTGGCGGCGCTAGGGTGTGACTAGAAGCCCCGGATCTTTTCTGAAAAGCCCCGAATGTTTAGCTGAGAAACGTCTCGTGAGTAGTACCGGAGTCCAACAGAGAGGCAGCAGCTGCGGGGACAGTAGCCTGTAGGGCTGTGCGATTATGGCAAAAATCATAATCATGATTATTTTGGTCAATAATTGATATCACGATTATTAAATACGATTATTCATTGACTTTGAAAACATCCATTTATTGAACTTTAAAACAAATACAAATAATAATTTGAACAGTATCTTTTTAACTGTTGATTACCCTGAACGTATAATTCAACTGAAAAACCAATACAAAAATAATTAAATAAATGATAAATATATATTTACATTTAAATAAATAATATCAAAATAATAAATACCAATAAACAAGATCAACAAATATTTTGGAGCGCACTTCCACAAGCTACTAAACATATATAAATATGATAAATAAAAATAAATTAGTCCAAAATAAATTAGATCAAATATGTTGCACGGTCACAACCAAGCAAAGCTAAATAATTATTTTTTTTGATTATGTTGTTTTCGTAATTGTGGCAGGCCAAAATCGTAATTGCGATTAAAATACGATTAATTGCACAGCCCTAGTAGCCTGCGTATTACCCCCGCTGCGAGGCTCCGGCGAGTCCACAGTTCACGCTAGCAAATCTTCGTAATCACATATTAACATTGTCTCAACCACGTTCTGAACAGAAAATATAAATTATTGCCATCAAATCAGAGACTAAAGCATTCTTTTGTGCACCAGTCAATCCCCACATTAAATACAGAGTTACATCCCATCTTAGATGTCTGTGACCTTGTTTCTTAATTTGTGGTATTTTGATGATGTCTGTGTGTGTGTTGCTGCAGGACTCAGTGGACGGTGTGCACAGTCTGCTGGGCCGACAGGAGGAACTGGAGGGTCTCTTGAAGGCTTTGGACCAACGAGTGGATACTTTCACTGAACGCAGCCAAGAGCTCATCAACCAGCAACACTACGCTGCCAAACAGTAAGAGAACACAACAGAAACAACAACAGAAACAACAACAGAAACAACAACAGAAACAACAACAGAAACAACAGCGTCCAGACCAGAGATGGGGTCGTTACTAAAAAAAAGTAATATATTACATATTACATATTACTTATGTAAAAAGTAATATATTACACTACTTCGTTCCTCTCTACATAAAGTAACTCGTTACTTTACTCGTTACTTTACTCGCAGGGCCGGCCAGCCCCTCCCTACAGGCAGATCACGCAGACTGCTAAAGTTTCAAATGTTCTCTTTAGTTCAGTTTCCATTGTCGCATAAGACTGATCCAGATAGCTCTGACTATGGCTGTCCTCTATCTCCTGCTATCTGTATTTTGCGCAGTATATCTCTGAACGATGCGATGGTGATTCCACTGTGCAAATGGGCAACATTACCTCTACTATGAAGGATGCTACAAGCCTGTCCATCTCTGCTTCGGTTACCGGTCCTCCAAATTCTAATTTGTGCTGCTTCGGAGTCGGCGGCGGCGCACTCACAACATCCTCACTCTGGGTTCGGGGGTCCTTAGCTATTAGCTTCACCTTAGCATGTGTTCTTTGCAGGTGTTTGTTGAGGTTTGACGTGGTGTTTGCAGCAGTGGATAACAGCTTCTGGCCTGGACACAGTTTGCACCTCACCGTCACATTCCTGTCTATTCTTCGGACAAACTCAAAATAATGGGCGGACCTCCACCCCTCGAAAGTTATCGCTGACTCAGCCATGTTTATGCAGCACTGCACGTGGAGATGTGGACGTGCAAGTCGCGCAGATTACGTACATATAAACCTGCGGCGGAACCCCCTCTTGTCTGTCAGTGTGATTATGACTGATTTTATAAAAGTAACGAAGTAACGCGTGTCGGGGCAATGTTAGTAACTGTAGTGTGATTACTGAATTATAAAAGTAACGCGTTACACTACTCCGTTACCGACAAAAGTAATATTATTACAGTAACGCGTTACACCCAACTCTGGTCCAGACGTATAATAATATGTCGTTTTGTGAAAGTCCTGATTATGGCAAGCTTTCTCAAAACATCAATAACACTTCTCAGTATTTTCCGATGTGTGTGTGTATTACTGTTTTCTGATAATACTGAGTTCATCTTGAAGCATCAAGGAGAGGAGCAGGAGCCTCCAGAAGGCCAACAGGAAGCTGAAGGAGAGCAGCTGTCAGAGGAGGAGTCTGCTGCTGGCCTCAAAGAAATATCAGGTATTGTTTTTATAAAGTTATAGCACCATGGCCATTAAAGAAAGTCAGCAGCCACGTATGCACATACTGATGGAGCATCTAAGGAGATACATGTGTACACGATTGTATAGATGTGTGTGCAAGTACGTATTGTATGTATGTATATTATATATTATATGTATTACAACGTAGTAAGCATTTCTTTTTACCCAGGATGACCCTGCATTAGTGCTTTGGAGCTAAGTGGGAGTTAAACATCTTAATTCCTGTCCAAATGTAGTTCGCTTATCTCATATTTAGTTATTTCCTTAAGTGTTAATTCAGTCGTCATTGATTGGTTCATCCTACAGGAGTTCCAGAGAGACGCAGACGAGCTGCTGCTGTGGATGGAGGAGAAGTTTAAGGTGGCGGAGGACGAGTCGTACCGCGACCCGACCAACATCCTGAGGAAGCTGAAGAAGCACGAGGCGGCGGAGAAAGAGATGCAGGCCAACCAGGTGTGGCTGGACACACTGGTGCAGGTAAACTGACGCTCATTGGTTCCCAGTCTCCAGCTCACATTGTGTAAACAAAGCTTTAATGAGGCATGTACACGTGGCAAAATAGCAGGTGGAATTTCCTTGTTTTATTTATTTATTTATTTATTTGACCTTTATTTAACCAGGATAGGTCTCATTGAGATTAACAATCTATTTTTCAAGAGAGTCCTGACCCAAGAATGATAACAGCACGGTTACGGTACGTCCACACTTCAACGGAGACGCTTCCCCTTCACTTTGAATAGGGTGACGTCACGCTTTGCCGAACTGCATTGTGGTTCCTTTGCCTCCGTTGCTCGCGCTGAAGTTGAGAAAAGTTCAACTTTTCAAGCGTCGACGGAAGCGCCAGCCAATCAAATCATATGCCAGTACAAGCGCCAGCCAATCAAACCGTGTGCTTGTGTGTCCGGGGCGGGAGATTAATGTGATTGGTTGCCCACCGGCAAGCTTCAACGCGACGGAACCGTGTAGACGATACGTTACAGACAATTTGAAAACACACAATGACAACACAGTCATACAACAAGTTAGCCAAAGCATTTACAGCCACAGTGTTCTGCTTCAAGGTCATTTAGAGCAGTGGTTCTCAACTGGTGGGTCGCGGACCCGTTTCGAGTGGGTCGCGGATGTGTGAGTGAAGAAAAAAAAAGTTGGAAAAAAAAAATTGAATTTTTTTTTTTTTTTGGGGGAAAAAGTCAAACTTTTATTTTGAAGGCCCGATTTTCTAACGCTGTGCATGCAGTCGGCGTTGGACTGGAAGTACCGGAGACCATAAACGGTTTTGAAAACTTCTGTCACGATCATCTTCTCAATAAAATATCTTTGCTGATGTTTTTTCGAGTCTTCTGGCCAATCAGAATCAAGATTGTACATCTTTATACATCCATGGGTACAACTTCAGATACAAATGAACACATAATGAAATATGACCCCCGGTTTGATGATTGACAGGTCACAGAACAATGGGAGCTATCTACCCTTACCCACAATTTAATCTCCTCTTTGCTCTTCTCTCAGCAAGATGTCAGAACAAAGTGAAAAACAAACAATGGCATAAAATATTATTAATATGTCCGGTAGTAATAGATTTATTTATTTTCTTCTCAGAGTGTACCAGAATGCGTAGTTTATGTTAGTATTTCTAAAAATCTCCTGGGGGAGAATCCCCCCTGACCCCCCTGCTGGGGTTGGGTTTTCAGCATGTGTGCCTTTTTATATAGTTCAGCTTTGATTCCATCATCTCATTAAACCTTTTTTAAAAGCATACTTTAGTTCTGTGAAGGGATATAAGGGATATATGCACTGTACTTCACTTTAATTAATATTGTATGCTCAAAAGCGTATATATTACAGCACGATTTTTTGTTGAATAGATTTGAGTGCTTCAAAATGTTGGGTCGCGATGTATTGACCAAGTAAAAAGTGGGTCCCGAGGCCTGACCAGTTGAGAACCACTGGTCACTTTGAGTCTGTTTAAAGAAACCAGCGCTCTGAGTTTATAAATGAAATGGTCATTAAATGTCTAAACTTGTGACTTAGATGAATATCAGATAATGACAAATAACATGCATAAAACCAGACAAGGGCTCACATACTTTTTCTTGCCCATGTTCAGCTGGGGCAGGAGATGCTTTCTGAAGAGCACAGCAACAGTCAGAGCATCAGCAGGAAGTCGACGCAGCTCAGCAGCCGCTGGAGGAGACTTCAGGACAAGATGGCCGACAGAGGAGACAAACTGAGACAGGCGGGACAGCAGGAGCAGCTGATGGAGCTCCTGCAGGTGACACACTGACAGATGATTCACTGCTGTGGGCTCAAAAGAAACTCACTTTCAGCCATTTTGATGTCTTCACGTTCCTTCTTCTTTTCCCAGGATGCCAAGCTGAAGATTGAGGCGATCCAGTGGATGCTGAACAACGCCGCCAAAGGTCACGACCTTCGCTCCAGCCGACAGCTTCTGAAGGTTAGTTCAACTCTGACTTAAGTATGTTTAACGCCTAAATGCTTTATTTGGAGACTAACCCTAACCCTGTGTGTGTGTGTGTGTGCGTGTGTGTGCGTGTGTGTGTGTGTGTGTGTGTGTGTGTGTGTGTGTGTGTGTGTGTGTGTGTGTGTGTGTGTGGTGTGTGTGTGTGTGTGTGTGTGTGTGTGTGTGTGTGTGTGGTGTGTGTGTGTGTGTGTGTGTGTGTGTGTGTGTGTGTGTGTGTGTGTGTGTGTGTGTAGGAGCATCAGCAGCTGGAGCAGGAGGCCAAGGAGCTGGCGGAGAAGATCAACTCCATCGTTAGCAGAGCCAAACATCTCGCCTCAAACCACTTCGACTCCCAGAGGATTCTGAAGGAGACGGAGACCTACCTAACTCTGTGAGTACACTCTGGATAATCACACATTCATGGTCCCCAGAGGATGCATCGTACTGACTTTGAAGGACTTCGGTAGAGTTTTACCAGGACCAGGTGGAAGGAGTCCATCTCCACGCTGGCCTGGGAGAGCCTGGGTATCTCCCAGTGAGAGCTAGTTGATGTGGCCAGGGAAAGGGAAGGTTAGGGCCCTCTACTGGTACTGCCTCACCCAAGTTTGATCAAATTATCTTTACTATAAAAAAATGTGGACACCCCTGATGTAGAGGGACACGAAGGAGATGAAGTTGATTTGAAATCTTTATTCCACAGGTTCAAGTCTCTCCAGAAGCCTCTGGACCGGCGTCGGGCTCAGCTGGAGGCGTCAGTCTTTCTGTTTGGGTTTTATCACGACGTGGATCTGGAGCTCAGCTGGATCTCTGAACACGTCCCTGCATCTGGATCCACGGGATACGACAAGTCTCTGGCCGGAGCCATCAGCCTCATGCAGAAACACAAGGTAGACCACAGTTCATCACATATACAAAGAGTTGGGATAAATCACTAATTGCGATTATTTCAATTAATATTGCCATTACTTTATAGGAAGGATTCATCATTATTGCATCATCATTTTCATTGGAAAATATATAAAAATGATAATGGTGTGATTTTTATTTAGGTAGAATATATATTATTTTTTTCTCCAGATTTCTGAAAAAGTCAGCAATTTTAACTTTTTTCTCAGAATTTTGTTAAAACTCAGAATTTAGAAAAAACTCAGATTTTTTTAACTTTTCTCCCCGAGTTCACTTTCTGACCAAAAGTGAGGTTTTTAGTTTTTTTCTGGGAAAAAGTCAGAATAATTTTTCCTCAGATTTCTGAAAGTCAGCAATTAGATTTTTTTCTCTCTGACTTACTTTTCTCCCCGAATTCACTTTCTGACCACAAGTGAGGTTTTTGACGGTTTTCAGAATTATGGAAAAAATACAACATTTCGAGAGAAAAAAAATATGTAATTCTGTCAGAATTTGACTTTTTTATTATTATGACTAAAAAGTCATTCAAAATTTTTCTCCCATAAACAAAACAGAAATTCAAGTTTTTCAGAATTTCGACTTAATTCAGAATTATGAAAAAAATACAACATTTGACTTTTTACTCAGAATGATGAAATTCTGATTACCAAAATCACTTTCTGACCAAAAGTAATGTTTTTACTTGTTCTGGAATAAGTGATAATTTTGAAAGAAAAATCTGAATTAAAAAAAATGTCAGCTAAAGCATGATTTCTTCACTTAGGAGTTGCAGGCAGAAGTGAACGCCCATCGGAAACACCTGAACCACGTCCTGGAGAAGGGGCGGAGCCTGGCCAAATCCAGTAAATCAGATGGGGATGAAGTGCTCCAGAGGTACAGTTGTTTTATTTCAGGGTTGATTGTGACATGTCAGAATTGTAGTTTTTCCTTTAATACATTTACAGTTATTGTTGTTTTTTGCAGATGCACGCACCTGAGTGTAGAGTGGGAGGAGCTAGAGGAGGCGTGCAGCAGGAGAGCATCTCACCTGAGCAAAGCCATCACCAGAGAACAGGTGAGTGGACACTTAGAGATGTGACTATTATTATACATTTGAGAAACGGTTGTTGTCTTGGAAGTGTTTTGTGATTCATTTTCTCTTTTCAGCTGCTGTTGGACTGCTCAGAGCTGGAGTCCAGGCTGACTGAGACCCTCACTCTAGTGAACACCGATGACTACGGAAAAGATGAGCTGGGAACACAGAGTCTCCTCACCAAACACAAGGTACAACACTCACTCTGAGAGGTCTTTCCCCTGTGGAACTCCTTCAGCGGACCCAGGCAGATACTTACAAGTAGAGGAAGCACACTTTAAACCGTACAGACTTAAAATATGGAGTGTGGACTGCTACTTGGAGAGGTCCCCAGTTCACCTCCTTGGCCCTGCCGTGGTGCCCTTGAGCAAGGAACCGGACATGTGTGTTCTGATGATTCCCTGGCTGCAGGTGTTGGAGGGCCAGCTGGAGGTGCTGGAGGTGGAGGTGGAGGAGTTGGGAGACCAGGTGGAGCAGGCGGAGCAGAACTGGAGCCTCGAGGAGCTCAGCCGGCCTTACAGTCGCCTCAGAAGCCTGAACCAGCAGCTGCAGCACCAGGCGGCTCTCAGGTAAACTCTGACATATTACTTTACTACTTGAACACTTAGCATGGTGAATAAGTACATTTCAGTACGTAGTGTCTCTACTTTAAAGAGTCCTCTCCTGCTGATATCAGGTGTATATCAGTATGTAGTTCTCTACTTTAAAGAGTCCTCTCCTGCTGATGCTCAGGTGTATATCAGTATGTAGTGTCTCTACTTTAAAGAGTCCTCTCCTGCTGATGTTCAGGTGTATATCAGTACGTAGTGTCTCTACTTTAAAGAGTCCTCTCCTGCTGATATCAGGTGTATATCAGTATGTAGTTCTCTACTTTAAAGAGTCCTCTCCTGCTGATGTTCAGGTGTATATCAGTATGTAGTGTCTCTACTTTAAAGAGTCCTCTCCTGCTGATGTTCAGGTGTATATCAGTATGTAGTGTCTCTACTTTAAAGAGTCCTCTCCTGCTGATGTTCAGGTGTATATCAGTATGTAGTGTCTCTACTTTAAAGAGTCCTCTCCTGCTGATGTTCAGGTGTATATCAGTATGTAGTGTCTCTACTTTAAAGAGTCCTCTCCTGCTGATGTTCAGGTGTATATCAGCATGTAGTGTCTCTACTTTAAAGAGTCCTCTCCTGCTGATGTTCAGGTGTATATCAGTATGTAGTGTCTCTACTTTAAAGAGTCCTCTCCTGCTGATGTTCAGGTGTATATCAGTATGTAGTGTCTCTACTTTAAAGAGTCCTCTCCTGCTGATGTTCAGGTGTATATCAGTATGTAGTGTATCTACTTTAAAGAGTCCTCTCCTGCTGATGTTCAGGTGTATATCAGTATGTAGTGTCTCTACTTTAAAGAGTCCTCTCCTGCTGATGTTCAGGTGTATATCAGTACGTAGTGTCTCTACTTTAAAGAGTCCTCTCCTGCTGATATCAGGTGTATATCAGTATGTAGTTCTCTACTTTAAAGAGTCCTCTCCTGCTGATGCTCAGGTGTATATCAGTATGTAGTGTCTCTACTTTAAAGAGTCCTCTCCTGCTGATGTTCAGGTGTATATCAGTACGTAGTGTCTCTACTTTAAAGAGTCCTCTCCTGCAGATATCAGGTGTATATCAGTACGTAGTGTCTCTACTTTAAAGAGTCCTCTCCTGCTGATATCAGGTGTATATCAGTATGTAGTTCTCTACTTTAAAGAGTCCTCTCCTGCTGATGTTCAGGTGTATATCAGTGTGTAGTGTCTCTACTTTAAAGAGTCCTCTCCTGCTGATGTTCAGGTGTATATCAGTATGTAGTGTCTCTACTTTAAAGAGTCCTCTCCTGCTGATGTTCAGGTGTATATCAGTATGTAGTGTCTCTACTTTAAAGAGTCCTCTCCTGCTGATGTTCAGGTGTATATCAGTATGTAGTGTCTCTACTTTAAAGAGTCCTCTCCTGCTGATGTTCAGGTGTATATCAGTATGTAGTGTCTCTACTTTAAAGAGTGCTATCCTGCTGATGTTCAGGTGTATATCAGTATGTAGTGTCTCTACTTTAAAGAGTGCTCTCCTGCTGATGTTCAGGTGTATATCAGTATGTAGTGTCTCTACTTTAAAGAGTGCTATCCTGCTGATGTTCAGGTGTATATCAGTATGTAGTGTCTCTACTTTAAAGAGTGCTCTCCTGCTGATGTTCAGGTGTATATCAGTATGTAGTGTCTCTACTTTAAAGAGTCCTCTCCTGCTGATGTTCAGGTGTATATCAGTATGTAGTGTCTCTACTTTAAAGAGTGCTATCCTGCTGATGTTCAGGTGTATATCAGTATGTAGTGTCTCTACTTTAAAGAGTCCTCTCCTGCTGATGTTCAGGTGTATATCAGTATGTAGTGTCTCTACTTTAAAGAGTCCTCTCCTGCTGATGTTCAGGTGTATATCAGTATGTAGTGTCTCTACTTTAAAGAGTCTCTACTTTAAAGAGTCCTCTCCTGCTGATGTTCAGGTGTATATCAGTATGTAGTGTCTCTACTTTAAAGAGTCCTCTCCTGCTGATGTTCAGGTGTATATCAGTATGTAGTGTCTCTACTTTAAAGAGTCCTCTCCTGCTGATGTTCAGGTGTATATCAGTATGTAGTGTCTCTACTTTAAAGAGTCCTCTCCTGCTGATGTTCAGGTGTATATCAGGATGTAGTGTCTCTACTTTAAAGAGTCCTCTCCTGCTGATGTTCAGGTGTATATCAGTATGTAGTGTCTCTACTTTAAAGAGTCCTCTCCTGATGATGTTCAGGTGTATATCAGGATGTAGTGTCTCTACTTTAAAGAGTCCTCTCCTGCTGATGTTCAGGTGTATATCAGTATGTAGTGTCTCTACTTTAAAGAGTCCTCTCCTGCTGATGTTCAGGTGTATATCAGGATGTAGTGTCTCTACTTTAAAGAGTCCTCTCCTGCTGATGTTCAGGTGTATATCAGTATGTAGTGTCTCTACTTTAAAGAGTCCTCTCCTGCTGATGTTCAGGTGTATATCAGTATGTAGTGTCTCTACTTTAAAGAGTCCTCTCCTGCTGATGTTCAGGTGTATATCAGGATGTAGTGTCTCTACTTTAAAGAGTCCTCTCCTGCTGATGTTCAGGTGTATATCAGTATGTAGTGTCTCTACTTTAAAGAGTCCTCTCCTGCTGATGTTCAGGTGTATATCAGTATGTAGTGTCTCTACTTTAAAGAGTCCTCTCCTGCTGATGTTCAGGTGTATATCAGTCTGTAGTGTCTCTACTTTAAAGAGTCCTCTCCTGCTGATGTTCAGGTGTATATCAGGATGTAGTGTCTCTACTTTAAAGAGTCCTCTCCTGCTGATGTTCAGGTGTATATCAGTATGTAGTGTCTCTACTTTAAAGAGTCCTCTCCTGCTGATGTTCAGGTGTATATCAGTATGTAGTGTCTCTACTTTAAAGAGTCCTCTCCTGCTGATGTTCAGGTGTATATCAGTCTGTAGTGTCTCTACATGTCTCCATGGAGGAGTCTAATGGAGGTGTTACAGGAAGGCAGTGTCGTAGATGAACTCCCTCTGGAGGAAACACAGGGGTTTGTTTCTAAAATACCTGAATAAGCACCTGACCCTTTCACCTCACGTTCCTCCCTTCAGGGGTCAGAGGTTAAAGGAAGTCCTGCATCTCCACGAGTTCATACGAGAGTCTTCAGAGTTAGAGGACTGGATGAACGAGCAGAGACTGACAGCTGAGTCTCAGGACCTCGGAAACGACTACCAACACATCCAGGTGACATCTCAGTAACAGGAACCTGCACTCAAATACTTTGTTAACACAACGAGCTACCGAACGGACAAAGGTGTCCAGCTACATATTCATTTAAGTCCAACACGCTAATAGTTATGTCTTTAAATCGCACAGGATGTACTTTGCATTGTGAAATATTGCTATGGACTTCCACATTTTGTATCTACGTGATTTGTTAATCGTTTCAAGCTAAGTTATGTATGGCTTCACAGATCTAGGACTGTTCAGCTTAACTACATACTGTAGTATCTATTAATGGTAATGGTATTATGTTCAAACTGGTAGTGCATTGCATCTTCTAATCTACACCATAAACTAGAAAATAAGTGTCTCACTACATGTTATAAGATGATAATCAGCTGTTAAAACCATCTTCTTCTGATCTAAAAAAACATTTATATGAGCAATATTGTTTGAATCATGTACATGGTTAAGTTCTGTTTAAAGGCAGACAGTCACATTTAAATCATGATTCATGTGGATAATGGACCTTAAGGGTAAAGATGTAGGCAAGGCAAGTTTATTTACATTGCACCTTTCAACACAAGGCAATTCAAAGTGCTTCACAAAAATGAAAGACATTAATGGCGCATCTCCACTACAGCGCGGTTTAAGCGTGCCGTGCCGTGCCCGGCCCGTTTTTTGTTGCGTTTCCACTTGGCGTAGTTCCGGCTAGCGGGTACTTTTTCACAGTTTTCTGGCTCTCCAAAATCCAGGTTCTTTCCGGGCCAACAACCGGCTGAGTCGGGCTGAGTATGCTAAACTAGTGAGAGAATCGCTGGCAAGGGGGCTACAACTACAACAAGATGGACATATTTGACCGTGATTTAATTGTAATACACGTTTCAAAATGATGCCGAAGTAACAACATACTGATACCGGTTAGTAAAAACCATGAATTAATGCTTTGACAAGTCTGCAGACAGACGGCAGGCGAAACACCTTTTAAAATACGTGTTTTCTGAATGGAGATTGGCCAAGCTAACGCAGTATATGCTCCGACCGTCCACACTCACAACAACGGCCTACAGACATAAATAAAGCAGCGACTGTATTCTCCATGACACAGGCAGTCTGTGGTTTGTACTTGTTTAACTTTTGTCTAGTTTCTGAACATATATGAGGAGCTGTGAGCTCTGAGTGCTAACAGCTAACGGCTGATGTTGGTTTTGTGTTTCTCATTGAAGATGACGTCACGGCTCCGCCTACACTGCGTTACTATAGTTACTACCCCAGCTACTAAACTGTAATGGAAACGCAGCATAAAGTGAGCCTGGCCTAACAAGGCCTAACTATACCGTACTAAGCCGAGCGAGGCCCTGCAGTGGAAATGCGCCATGAGAGCATTAAGCAACATATTATAAAATGGCATTTAAAAACACAAATTTATAATAAAATAATAAAAACATGAATAGCAAAGGTACAGGAATAAAAGTTACAGTGCAGTGCGACATATGTTAGAGTTTCTGTGTTTGTGACGGGCGTTTCAGTTGCTCCGTGGGAAGTTTGAAGGTTTCCTGAAGCAGCTGGAGGTCGGAGAGGAGCGACTGGAGAGCTGCAGCGATCTGGCTGCTGGACTGATCCTCAGCAAACACCCTCAGAGCTCTGCAGTCAGAGACACACAGCAGCAGCTCAGGTACACACTCATATCAGGATTTAAGAAAGAGAGAGATGCCGTCCCTTCACTTTGTGTGGTTTGTTTGCAGATATGGCAAAAGTACACACGTCCTTTCCTCAAGTAGAAGTTCAGATACTCGTGTTTAAAAATACTCTGGTGAAAGTAGAAGTACTGACTAAACTTCTTTACTCAAGTCAAAGTAAAGAGGGCTTTGAAATGTACTTCAGTAAAAAGTACCCATAACTAGCAGCTGTTTTAAAGAGTACCTGACCTCCCTTTATATTAATAGAACAATAATGTCATTGTTAGCTAATGAATGTTTCCATGCTGAACAACGGCAACATGACAACGTTTTCATTGGTCCCTCTTCTTTAGAGAAGACCAGGAAATGATGGATACACGGATCGTGTTCAAATCAATAGGCACGCAATGACTCTAAATAATAATGATCACGCCACCAAACACACATTCAAACTAAAGGAACCAGCCTGTTTGGGAAATGTGAGAAGTAGAAAGTACAGGTATTTGGGTTCAACATGTAAGAAGTAGAAAGTACAGGTATTTGTGTTTAACATGTAAGAAGTAGAAAGTACAGGTATTTGTGTTCAACATGTGAGAAGTAGAAAGTACAGGTATTTGGGTTCAACATGTAAGAAGTAGAAAGTACAGGTATTTGGGTTCAACATGTAAGAAGTAGAAAGTACAGGTATTTGTGTTCAACATGTAAGAAGTAGAAAGTACAGGTATTTGTGTTCAAAATGTAAGAAGTAGAAAGTACAGGTATTTGGGTTCAACATGTAAGAAGTAGAAAGTACAGGTATTTGTGTTCAACATGTAAGAAGTAGAAAGTACAGGTATTTGTGTTCAAAATGTAAGAAGTAGAAAGTACAGGTATTTGGGTTCACAATGTAAGAAGTAGAAAGTACAGGTATTTGTGTTCAACATGTAAGAAGTAGAAAGTACAGGTATTTGTGTTCAAAATGTAAGAAGTAGAAAGTACAGGTATTTGTGTTCAACATGTAAGAAGTAGAAAGTACAGGTATTTGTGTTCAACATGTAAGAAGTAGAAAGTACAGGTATTTGGGTTCAACATGTAAGAAGTAGAAAGTACAGGTATTTGTGTTCAACATGTGAGAAGTAGAAAGTACAGGTATTTGGGTTCAACATGTAAGAAGTAGAAAGTACAGGTATTTGTGTTCAACATGTAAGAAGTAGAAAGTACAGGTATTTGTGTTCAACATGTGAGAAGTAGAAAGTTCAGGTATTTGGGTTCAACATGTAAGAAGTAGAAGTAAAAAGTAGTCAGAAAAATAAGTAGTGGAGTAAAGTACTGACACCAGAAAAATGTACTTAAGTACAGTAACAAAGTATTTGTACTCCACTACTTCCCACCCCTGTTTGTTTGCAGTGCATGCTGGGAAGATTTGAAGGTAGTGGCCACGGAGCGACAAGATCAGCTGCAGAAAGCCGAGGAATGTCACCGCTTCTACCAAGACCTGAGCGACGCACTGACACTCATCCAGGTACAGCATTTATCAGTCAGTTCATCACAAACATTTAATCAGACACGTTAGAGTCATTCACCTTCATCCCGCTCTCTTCTCTGTAGGAGCGACGGAAGAGCATCCCTGACGACGTGGCGAAGGATTTGAGAGGAGTGACGTCGCAGCTGAGGAAACATGAAGCTCTGCTGCACGAGCTCGCTGCCACAGAGCAACAGGTAGAGACACGGAGAGACCAGAGTATCACGCAGCCTCAGCGCACATTAACTCTTCAGAAAAGCAGTATTCTTCTCACACTGTCACGACAAAGTCTGGAGCAAAAGATCTGTCAGAATGGCTTCAAACCCTCAGCATATTTCCCCTGAACTCACACAGTTATTTTCTTGCTGATCTTATACTTTTTTGTGTGTGTTGCAGTTGCAGGAGCAGCTGGACGGCGTCGACTCCATCTTGGACCTCTGCTCGCCTCAGCTGAAGCTCCGCCTCCAGGAAGTGCAGCAGCAACTGGTGGAGCGGTGGGAGGATCTCCGTGTCCACGCTGAAAAGAGGGAGGAGGAGCTCAAACTGGCGTGCCAAAGATACATGTTCCTCAACACGGTAAAGAAAAAAACCACAAATGATTTCAACTTTGTTCAAACGTTCAGGATTCTCAGCTCTTACCCATGTGTCCTTGTGCTCTCCAGGCGCAGGATTACTTCCTGTGGTGCAGCCAGCTGATCGGTGCGATGGCTGCTGAGGAGAGCATCAGTGATGTGGTGACCTCTGACCTGCAGCTGGCCATACACCAGCAGCTGTGGGCGGAGATGGAGGCCAGACAGGAGACCTACCAGCAGGCTCTGGACATGGGAGAGGAGCTGCAGACGCAGGACCGAACCAACAGGAAGGAGGTACGATCTGCAATCACCATATTCACAAATTGATCGCGTCTTTTTCAGGCCTCTAACCCAAGCCCCCAGGAAGTGCGCCGGACTCTGAGGAAAATATTCCTAGTGGCCAAACGGCGGTACTTCAACTTCCGTATCAGTCCGTGACGTCACCCGGCCCAGAAAGACTTTTCCCCATTGACTAACATGGGGAAAGAGACGTCTGTAAATCAGCGGATACTTTTTTTTAACTAAATAAACTCCCCAGCACGAACACTTTTATAGCCCTTATTAGAATCATAAGGTCCTTAAAGTTGTAAAACGCACTAAAAGCTGAATCCAGATTGATTTTCTCTCTCCATTCATTCTAGTGAGTCGAGAGTGGGAGCTCGGGGGCGGGGCTTAAGGGGAAACTCAGCCGCTTTCACACCAAGTACTTTGCCGTACTTAGTTCCCAGCACTTAGTTCCCAGCACTTAGTTCCCCCATGGCACTTAGTACAGATCGCGTTCACACCGGAATAAGTTCCCTGAGGGAAGATTACGCAAATGAAGCCGCTGACGTCACTTCTTCTTCTTCTGCTTTGGGTTTACTGGCAGGCCGCAAACAACTTCACGGCGTATACTGCCACCCGGAGTCCCCGGCCGGAAGTCCCCGGAGTTGGGGAAGGCTTCAGTAGAAGCTGCTGGGAGTCCCAGCAGCTTCTACTGAAGCCATTATTATTATGTTGCCATAAGTTAGTCTCTCTCCGTTGGTGCGCGGGGCTAATGCTAATGCTAATAATGCTAATGCCAGCAAATACAATGGCGGCTTCACAAAACTTTTCAGAGTTTTACGGGGCGTGGTTTGCAATTCGCCCAGCCAATCAGAAATTGGAACTTTTTTCTCCCCAGGAAAGTCCCACCTCTCTAGCGGGCACTAAAAAGGGGGTAAAAGTTCTCATGAACTAAGTTCTCTTTTTGGTGTGAACGCAAAATTCCAGGAACTATCGGAACTAAACGGGAAAAGTACTCCGGTGTGAAAGCGCCTTATGAGACACATACGGGTTCTTATTATACATCCATGCTCTAACTCTGCTAAAATAAGACACACATCATGATGCTATGACTGTCCTTCCTGGGAGTGTGTGTTTGTTTGTAATTTAAATCTAAATATACATGGCATTAACATGCTGGTTACAACAACATAACAATCACGTAACAAAAGGCCAGCAAGGCAATACAACATTTAATAAAAGCATATTGATATGTCTTCATGTTATTATAGTCTTAAAGATACATGTAACTATTAGCTATTGTTCCAGTCAGAGTCCATTTTCCCACTTTCTGTTGAGTTGTGTTTTTTGTAATCTCAATTTATAAGTCAGTTTTTCTATCAAAAATATTTCTTCCACAATTGTTACCCTTTGGTTTTTCGTTGGTGGTGCTTCCTTCCTTCCTTCCTCGGGATAGCTTTCTTGCTGGATATGAGCAGCATTTTGATCAAATATCTGTCACTTGCAATGATTTCCTTACATAAGTAGAGTACCAAGCAACTTTTAGAAACCTCATACCCTATTATTCAACGTATTTCCTTACATATCATTTCCCAAAATACAATTATTTCCTGACATTCTCACCAACACTTCTGTCGACATCTGTTTACTCTTCACCTCTCGTGTAATGAAGAAACAGATCAGATTCTTCCACGAGAACTCCCTCCTGGTTGAATGATGTATCCTCCAAATGTCCTGGGAGTGTTTCAAATGCATTTTGATGCTGGATATGTTGAACTGTTTCTTCCAGGTGTTGGAGAAGCTAAAGGCTTTGCAGGAGGAGCGAGAAAAGCTGGAGGATCAGTGGAGCCTGAAACAAAGCTGGTTAGAGAGCATTCATCTGGAGCAGGTCTTCTACAGAGACGTTAACAGCATGGACAAAACCTCCAGCTCACAGGAGGTAACCTCATCCCTTTGTGAGAGGGACATGAGAAACATCACATCCAGTGTCTGATCGGTGGTTTCCATTTCTCCACAGATCCTGTTGCAGAACAGCACTCTGGGAAACACAGTCGATGAGACGGAGGGCTTGATAAAACGGCATGAAGCTTTTGAGAAGCTGCTCAGCTCGCAGGAGGACAAGGTCTGATATTCTTTTATTATTTATCTCTTTCCCTGTACTTCAAATGTGAGCCATCATTTAATCGCAGCATGCTAACGTCCTGTTCCCTCATTTTATACGCAAAAATGTGTGTACTGTCTTTATCAAAATCAACAAGTCTTTATTCGTCGTAGACAGTGGTAAAAAGGTAAGTGGAAGACAAGTAGGATACGATCTACGGTCTAAATCTAAATCTTATCCCGGCATGTCCGCGGTTTGTTGACTTGTTTCACAGCTTTGGGGATGATTTGGTGATTGAAATGTTCCCTCCCTGTGTTTGGTGCAGCTCTCCTCTCTGAAGGAGCTGTCCGAGCGGCTGAAGAAGCAGCTGAGCAGAGAGAAGAGCAGCTCGGTCCAAACCAAACTCAAAGCCCTCCTCAAGAGACGTGATAGGATCAAGGAGCTGTCCGTCAAACGCAGGGAGGAGCTGGAGCTCTCCAGGATGCTGTGTATCTTCAACAGAGACGTAGCTGAGGTGAGCAACTCATCCATGACTTGATATGATGATAATGTAATCAATCAATCAATCACAACACTTTATTAGTCCCATGGGGAAACTAGGTTTTGATGTGGAATAAAAGTCCATGAAGCCACCGGGACACAGTGTCTCAGGCAAAGGAATAAGGCACGTCCTCAAAAGCACATTTCCTTATGGGGACAATAACGTTTTTCCATATTGTATCGAGACAAATAAACATCTCCTTTGTAAACCAGAGACCTTTTCCTATACTTCCATGTTTACCACACCATGTTCACACACCCACACCTACACTACTGATCTCACTGACTGGTTAGTTGAGTTTGTTATAATAAATATCTTTCCTTATATCGTGTCCTTTCCACGTTCTTTGTTATGGCCAAGAGCCAGGCCATGACAAAGGCAGTCCATTAACCCTTTACCGTTCACCTGTGTGTGTGTGTGTGTGTGTGTGTGTGTGTGTGTGTGTGTGTGTGTGTGTGTGTGTGTGTGTGTGTGTGTGTGTGTGTGTGTGTGTGTGTGTGTGTGTGTGTGTGTGTGTGTGTGTGTGTGTGTGTGTGTGTGTGTGTGTGTGTGTGTGTGTGTCAGGCTGAGGAGTGGGTGTCTGAGAGGATGCAGAAGATGGCAGAAGACGGGAAAGCAGATCTCAGCTACCTGCAGGCCAAGATGAAGCTTCTGCAGAAACACCAGGTGTTCGAGGCAGAGATCCTCGCTCACAGAGAGATCATCGGCTCGGTGCTGCAGGTGAAACATCTCTTAGAAAACTAATTTGACTTCACTGGCTTCAAATATCTGAAACTCCATGGGGTCCTTTTCTTGTTCTTTACCTCCAGGCTGGAGAGGAGCTGGTTTCTCTTCATCACCCGAGGTCTAAGGAGGTGAAGAGGAGTTCCTCCGCCCTGCAGCTCCACTGGGAGGAGCTGAAGAAAGCCCTGGCCAGCAGAGGGAAGTCTCTGGAAGACAACAGAGACTTCCTGGAGTTCCTGCAGAAAGTGGAAGAGGTGGAGGCCTGGATCCGAAACAAGGTAGGACAATAATAATAGAGTGGTGCAGTGACGAGTCCTAAAACCAGGAAGTGAGTCAGCATTTCACCACTTCCTGTTCCCTCGTCTCAGAGCCAATGGGATCTCTCCATAGGGTTTAGGAAAATAGCTGAAATAAGGTCTGTGGTTGAGACACATTGAAGAGACGGATCACGTTTTGTTCTAGGACATTAAATCCATCAGCAGTGACCCCACTGGTGATTTCTGAAGAGTTGACGTGTCTGAAAAACGATGGTTGTTACCAAGTGGCTGAATAGGACTACAGAAGTCGTGGAGGTCGTTGTACGTCATTACGCCGAACACGTAAACACTCCTCTAAGTTAGTTTGCCCTGTTCTGCTTGAAAGCAAGTACCTGCCTCCTGCAAAGTGTTCAAACAAACGCTTCAACTCGAACCATTTAGAATCTGTATGTTTGAATATGGATCTGAAGTTGGCGTGACGTTGAAGTCGTGCTGCTGGACTCGCCTGTAGTTCCTTTATAGCATCACGTTAGCATTTTGCTTCTGGCCATTAGATTTATGATTAGAAAATTATAAAAGTAGGGTAGACATGTGGAGATGATCCGGCTGAACAAAACGTGCATTTATCAAACAGGTTCGTTTTCCACAGACATTATTTCCAGCTATTTTCCAAAATCATATGGAGAAATCTCATTGCTTTTTTGTCGAGGGAACCAGCAGCTTACTTCCGGGTGAATACTTCATCCCTGCACCACTCTTGCATTTTTATAGCGCTTTTCCTAATGCTCAAAGACGCTTGATGAATAATGGAGGGACAGTGTTAAATGTCTGACTCTGAACCTGTCTGTTTTCCAGGAGGTGATGATTAATGTCGGAGATGTTGGAAAGGATTACGAACATGGAGTTCAGCTGCTGAAGAAACTCAGCGAGTTCAGGGGAACTGGAGATGGGGTGAGAAAACATGTCCTTAAAGTTATGTTGGTGTAAACTGTCACAATGTGTGGACTGTGCTAAATGTTTTTTATTTGAAAAGGATGCAGGTGTGTTGAGTTTGCATTAACAGCAACATGGAATAAGTCAAATGTACAGAACAAATGGGAGAAGATCAGAAAAGAAAATACATACTTACCAAAGGAAGGGATTTTGAATTAAAGGCATTTGTTCCACTTAATCATTTCGGTTTCTGACTAGAGTAGGATGCATAAAAGATACTTACGGTATATGTAATCAATAGGACGTGACAGTAGACGACGCTCACATCACAGCCATCAACAGACTGGCCGACAGACTGGAAAAGAGACAGAGTGCAGAAGAACTGGTTACCGTTAGACAGAGGAGAAAGCAGCTCAACGACAGGTAACACTCACTTTTTAATCTCACCTTTTAACGGGTCATTTTATCAGTTTTACAAGTTGTCTTTCGTCTCGTCCAGGTGGAGCAAGTTTCACGGAGATCTGAGCAATTACAAGAAGAAGCTAGAAGGGGCGCTGGTGGTCCACGCTCTGATCCGAGAGCTCGAGGAGGTTCGAGACAGAGCCAATGAGAAGGTGAGTCACCTCATACTACCTTAAAACTACACCTCTACACAAACCATGGAGACTAACATTAAAGGGGACCTATCATGCAAAATCCACTTTTAATGTCCTTAATACATAACTATGTGTCCCCGGTGTGTCGGGGAACTCACGCAGCGTCAGAAAATAAAACCCTCTCTCTTTTCCTCCGTACCCAAATCTCTAAAAACGGGGAACAACGGAGCTGATCCAGATCTGCGTCCGATATGACGTAATATCTGAAATGTGGACCCACGGCACTATCAGAAACGTTGCTATCAGAAACAATGCCCGACTGTTTTGGACGTAATATGGTCGGTGTTTACATTAGCATCGCTAACACTCAGAGCTAACCTGTACTGGAGAGCATGTGTGTGAAGAAGCAGGAAATAAAAAGGAACTCACCTTGTGGTATAACCGGCAAGAGAGAAAGCCTTTGAGCTCCATACTGTTTCAGAGAGAATCCTTGATGTGGTTTGGAACATGATGACGTTTCATCACGGCAGCATTTAGCTGTATCTCGGTAGAAGTCTGAGCAGGCATTAGATCTGCATTTTCTTTAAGCTAAGGACCCAGAATCAGCGTTTCTCTAACAGGGCTGAAACAGAGGGATATGAGGGATGTCTAAAATGCATGATCTGTTTGGTATTTTTGAGCAAAACACATCATTGACATGTTTTTTATATATGTTTTTATATATCTGAGACCCATAATATATGCCTACATGATAGGAGACCTTTAACAATGGCTGTGTCTGCAGATGCTGCTGCTGCAGGGTCAGGACTGTGGGTTTGATGTGGACAGCGTGGAGAACCTGATCAGACGCCACGAGGAAACAGAGAGAGAGGCGGGCGTCATCCAGGAGAGGTCAAAGGTGAGCTGGAGGCTTTTAAGGAACCTTTCTGATCCTAAACACTTCAGGAGATTTGATATATAGTATAAAATGGTGCAGGAATGAGTCCTAAAACCTTAAAAGGTTGACTCATGGATGGATAGATAGATAGAGTTACCAAGAGTCGACCATAAACGTATTTCTAAACATCAAATTTGTTTATTTTTCTTTGGATTTGCCGTTTATTCCAAATTGTCATCGTCTGTATTCATCACTCTTCTCTTTTTAGGTTAATATTTGGCTGTTAGAATATATACAATACGTACATTGTGTGTAAGATGTTGGCTTTTAATGTGATTTAGGAAGATGATCTCATGTGAAAGATAAAAATCAAAAGGCAATCAGATTACACCTAGATGTCCCAAAATAAATAAAAACATCATATCAACGTCATATAAAATGTGGCAGAGACTTTACTGTCCTCCCTCTCTCTTCACTCAGGCTCTGGAGATGGAGGTCTCGGATCACCTGAAGGCTCGATCAGTGATGAGCGACAAGCTGAAGAGCAAACAGAAGGAGGTCCAGAAAGCTCTGAAGACTCTGGACCAGGAGGTGAAACTCAGGTGAGGAGGACTTTATCTAAAAGCTTTGAATGTGTAGATTGTACAGAGACATCATTTCCTTTGGTGAAGGATCTTTCCTCAGCATTAAAGAGAACTCGCTGCTCCATAGTTTGAGTTTCTCCTTTCTTATAAAAGACCTGTAGTATTTTTGACTTTTTATTGTAATTATCCAGAATATTTTATATTGTTTTGTTTATATTGTTTAGATGTGACATAATATTTTTAACATTTTCATTTTATTTTTTATTTTTAATTAATTTACCTATCTATCTACCCATCTATCTACCTACCTACCTACCTACCTACCTACCTACCTACCTACCTACCTACCTACCTACCTACCTACCTACCTACCTACCTACCTATCTATCTACCTATCTATCTACCTATCTATCTATCTACCTACCTACCTATCTACCTACCTACCTACCTACCTATTCTATCACTCACTCACTCACTCACACACACACACACACACACACACACACACACACACACACACACACACACACACACACACACACACACACACACACACACACACACACACACACACACACACACACACACACACACACACACACACACACACACACTCTCTCTCTCTCTCTTACACTTTTATCATGGCTGCGACTTACTATTCCTGGGTCATTTAGCTCCGTTGAACCTTCCTAAGCAAAATAAACCTGTTTTTGTTCGACTGTGATCTCATATATTTGTGCAGGAAGGAGAAGCTACAGGAGGCTCACCAGCTGCAGCTCTTCAAAGCCAACCAGCGCCTCCTGCTGGAGTGGAGTGTGAAGCAGAGCGGTGAGATGGCAGAGAAAGGGCTTCCCAAGACCAGAGCTGAGGCAGAGCGGCTCATCGTGGAGCATCAGGACTGGAAGGTGAGCGCTATATCAAGAGCAGGGGTGTCCAAACCTTTTTCACCGAGGGCCACATACAGAAAAATATACGAAGGGCTGGGCCACTCACTAGAGGTATATGGCCTCATAAGTTCAGTTATAAGTTAGCAAAATCAATCAAATGTAGGTACATGATGCTTGTGAGTGTTGGCAGCTCATCCCTTAAAACAGAAGCCTCAGAGTGATTATCATAAGGAGAAATATGAAGGGTAGATATCAAGCTTGTTATGTAATTAAGTTATTGTTTTTTTTTTTATCAACTAAGATTTATTTGAAAATGTTTCCAACTTTAATTGATTGAATTTATTTGAGAATTGGGCTTATTGCCCCAAAGCCCCTGTCGGCGGGTCTTTTTTTTTTTAATTAATTCTTTTAATTTTAATTTTTTTTCTTTGGATGGAATGAATACCTATGGTGATAATTCAATGTAATACATCATTTTTATAGTCTGGTACCTGAAAAAGGTCAAATGGCACTGATGGAACCAGATGTACCCAAATGTGCCGAAAGCTTATTCCGCCTGGAACTTGTTTTTGCTAAACCTCTCTAAAAAGGTCAAATTTAACTTGTTTTGCCTCAATCTTGATACAGGGCATGTTAGAGTCATTTTCTGTGTTGACAATGAGTGTATTATTTTCTTATTAATTTAGATCTTAATATATTCTTTCCATTTATGTATTAGTACCGAATTAATTATTCGTAGGAAAACTTTGATTTACTGTGAGCCACACCTGTTATATAAGGAAGGGGTGGGACTGAGCGTGAGGTGGAAATCTTCTCCAGCAATGAACGGGGAATCAGAACAGTCTTTGACCTCACGTTACACTGATCATTTTGTTTATTTTGTTTGTTTAAATATATGGAAGTAAATAAATCGGCCAAGGAAGGCAAAGAAATCAGCGCCTACAGAGCTTTATTTGGATGGTTTTTAACGTGTGAGTCAAGAAGCGGATCCCTGTTGACGTGGCACAGTTTTAGATATCCCACAAGAATGGGCCACGACAGGGTACTTATTATATGTTATAGTTTGGATTCCTAAAGCTAGTCTACCACCCCATCATTCAAGGGTGGTTTTCACTATAAGTAATGTTTTTTCTTTAGGCAGAGGTAAGAATTTACCTTTTTTTACTATGTTCCATCTGAATTTACTCTGACTGAGAAAAATCTATATTGATTCTGACAGTTCTACATCCAACTCACAGATGTAACCTTGCTTTGATAAAAGAAATTATTCATATAACCCTTTTAGAAGTGAAGTTGTAGTCATTTGTTTTGGGCATGTCATTTTCGAGCCTGAAACCTGAAAAACAGGCTCGGGGCTTAACAGGTTAACACATGAATACTGTGATATATATTTTTACATATATATTTAATAGTCAAATATTTCGCAAGCACAAGTTTCATTTGTGGGCCATATTTCCTTATACTTTTGAATTAGCTGAGGGCCTTTTCAAAATGGGCCGCGGGCCGCATTTGGCCCCTGGGCCGTAGTTTGGACCCCCCATGACTTAGTTGATACAGTTGGATCAAATTTGAGTGTGTTTCTGTTTCGTCAGACGGAGATCGACGCCCGTGCCGAGCGCATCGACTCCGTGCGGGACTTCGGTCTGGGTCTGATCCGGTCGGGGCACGGTTTGAAGACGGAGATCCAGAAGGCTCTGAACCAGCTGGAAGAAGCCAAATCTGGACTGGACCGAGCATGGCTGAACCGAAACACGACGCTGGGGCAGGCTCGCACCCTGCAGGTGAGGAGATTCACTTTCATACAATAGATTAGACATTTAACTTCGCACCTGCAGGAACTTTGGTCACACTCAAATGATTTAATTGTTAACTAATCAGGGCTTGTAAACAAAAGTCTCCTGCGGTGAAGACATGGTAAATATGAATTGTTCTACTACTTAATAATAATGAATAAATGCACAAAAAAATGATATAAATAGACAAATTAAAATGTATAACAAAGTATAATACTACATGCTATACTTCAGGTGCGTTTATTTGCATTTTCAGGTGCACGTTTAAGTAAATGCAGTAATATATATAACATGCAGGATGTGTAGAAAAGTGAAACTGTAGAGCACATTTCCTAAACTAAAAAAGAAAAACAACAATTCAGTATGCCTTTCAGAATATTATCCTAGAGCTGCTACTTTCATATATCATAATATTTTGGATGTGGGTAAATAATGCTTTCCTGTCCTGCAGGTCTTCTTGTCCTCTGTGGATCAGTGTGAGAGCTGGCTGAGCAACAAGGAGGCGTTCCTCTCCAACCAGGACCTCGGGGTAGGAGAGAAGCACCTCTTCTTCATCACCATGTGTCCCCTCTTCTTCATGTCTCTTCTACATGTCTCTTCTTCATCACCATGTGTCCCCTCTTCTTCATGTCTCTTCTACATCAACATGTGTCCCCTCTTCTTCATGTCTCTTCTACATCAACATGTGTCCCCTCTTCTTCACGTCTCTTCTACATCAACATGTGTCCCCTCTGTGTAAAGAGACTCTGAGGGGATTATGGGTAATGCTGCAATGATCTGTTTGGTGTTTCAACCAATCAGAGACAGGCTCTGTATATATCTGAGACCTGTGACATATTGGTGAAAAACAGTATCATAGGGGACCTTTAATGTAAGAATACGGCTTTCTATCAGTGTCTTCTTCTGTGGTGTTGGTGCAGAGCATGGTGATGGAGGTGGAGACTCTTCAGAGGAAACACGCTCAGTTTGAGGAGGCGCTGGAGGCTCAGGTGGAGCAGCTGGACGAGGTGGAGACACTGGGTCAGAAGATGATCCAACAGAAACACTACGACTCTGACAACATCAGAGCCAAAACTAAAGCGCTCGCCACCAGGTGAAGAGAAACTCTGATCATAACATCTGTTTCTCATCAAGACAGTTTTCCTTTTGGGTGGGAAACATTAAAAGAAGCAGTGGGATTATTTCTTTAGATGTTGGAATATTGTAGTAAATAAGTTCTGTAGCAAAAACAAAATGATGATACGTACACGTTTTGTACAGCAGGATAATCTCCTCACATTAACACCACCTTATGCTAAGCTAAAGGTGGCTAATGAAGGTAACTTTCTCTCTCCTTGTGTGTGTGTGTGTGTGTGTGTGTGTGTGTGTGTGTGTGTGTGTGTGTGTGTGTGTGTGTGTGTGTGTGTGTGTGTGTGTGTGTGTGTGTTTGTGTGTAGACGGAGTCAGTTGCAGCAGCAGAGCAGATCTCGTCACAAAGCTCTGGATCGATCCCTGGAGCTGCAGCAGTTCCTGTCCAGCAGCTACCAGGTACTCATTTAAATCGTGTAATTAACTTAGTACAATCATGCAGATTACTTAACTATTTCTAGCGTATTCCATCATTCTTGAACAACAGGATGGGTTAAATGCAGAGGTCTAATTTCACTGTGTGTGCTGTGTGCATGTATGTGTGACCATTAAAGAGGGGTTCATCCTCCAATTCTTCAATGATATTTGATTTGTTTGTCTGAAAACAGAATATGGTGTTAAGTGTTTATAAATGTAGTAAATGTGTGTGTGTTCCAGGTGTGTGTGTGGCTGAACGAGCGTAATGCAGTGGCGCTGGATGAGAGTTGGAGGGAACCGACCAACCTTCAGGCCAAGCTGCTGAAACACCAGAGCTTTGAAGCGGAGATCCTCGCTAACCGCTACCGAGTGGACACACTCACCAAGGTCTGTGTATTTCAATATATTTTAATGCTAAGATATATATACATCAGTACTGACTAGGGATGTAATGATATACCGAATATCGCAGTATCGCGATACATAAACGTCTCAATACCGTCGTGAGACTGACAAAATCTCCCGTGATATTACATGGTTAATATATATATATATATATTTTTTTTTAAACCTTTATTTAACCAGGTGGTCCCATTGAGATCATCGACCTCTTTTTCAAGGGAGACCTGTCCAACATGGCAGCAAGTAGGTTACAACATGAACATAAAACAACAGATAACACAAAAGGACATCGTACAGGGCTACATTTACATACCTAGAGTGTTATGCCGTGTTATGCATGCCCACCGAGATATGCATGCACCTCGCGGGAGCGCGCACAGCGTAAAGCAACAACTCCCAGACATTTCAATGAACTGTACGGCAAAGTACGGTTTGGAAACTATATCATTTCCTTTTGGAGGGCATGCATAACACGGCAAACACCAGAGCCTCACTGCGGGGAAACTTTGGCGCTGTTCCGAGTTTGTTCTAATCTGCTTTCAGATTTTTCCATCATTGTTAAAAAAAATATTCGGTTAACGCGACCACTGCTGTCCCAGCAACATCAGCACCAGCAACATCAGTACCAGCAACATCAGCACCAGCAACATCAGCATCAGCAACATCAGCACCAGCAACATCAGTCCCAGCAACATCATCACCAGCAACATCAGTACCAGCAACATCAGTACCAGCAACATCAGCACCAGCAACATCAGCACCAGCAACATCAGTCCCAGCAACATCATCACCAGCGACATCAGCACCAGCGACATCAGCACCAGCGACATCAGCACCAGCGACATCAGTACCAGCGACCACCAGCGACATCAGCACCAGCGACATCAGTACCAGCGACATCAGTACCAGCAACATCAGCACCAGCAACATCAGCACCAGCAACATCAGCACCAGCAACATCAGTCCCAGCAACATCATCACCAGCAACATCAGTACCAGCAACATCATCACCAGCAACATCAGCACCAGCGACATCAGCACCAGCGACATCAGTACCAGCGACCACCAGCGACATCAGCACCAGCGACATCAGTACCAGCGACATCAGTACCAGCAACATCAGTCCTAGCAACATCATCACCAGCAACATCAGCACCAGCGACATCAGCACCAGCGACATCAGTACCAGCGACCACCAGCGACATCAGCACCAGCGACATCAGTACCAGCGACATCAGTACCAGCAACATCAGTCCCAGCAACATCAGTACCAGCAACATCAGTACCAGCAACATCAGTACCAGCAACATCAGTACCAGCAACATCAGCACCAGCGACATCAGTACCAGCGACATCAGTACCAGCGACATCAGTACCAGCGACCACCAGCAACATCAGTACCAGCAACATCAGTACCAGCAACATCAGTACCAGCAACATCAGCACCAGCAACATCAGCACCAGCAACATCAGCACCAGCAACATCAGTACCAGCAACATCAGCACCAGCAACATCAGCACCAGCAACATCAGTACCAGCAACATCAGCACCAGCAACATCAGCACCAGCAACATCAGCACCAGCAACATCAGTACCAGCAACATCAGCACCAGCGACATCAGTACCAGCAACATCAGTACCAGCAACATCAGCACCAGCAACATCAGCACCAAGCGAGAGAGTTTTTTCCACAGCAGGGGATATTGTAAACGCCCAAACATCCCAGCTTCTACCTGGAAATGTGGACATGCTCATATTCCTAAAAACCTGTCTGATGATGCTGAGTCAGCGAGTTAGTGAGTTTGAGTTTAGTTACTTGAAAAAAGTGAAACTTGATTTATTTGATTGCGGGGTCTGATTATTCAATGTCCTTGTTCATTTGTGAGGTGCAGTGGCACAAAGAAAATGCCTGCTTTGTTTGGTAGTACCAGTAGGTACAAAAACACTGGTTGTTCTTGTTCCAGTCTGTTACTGTCACTTTGTTTTTGACACTTTAAAATACTACTATCCTACTAAAATGCGAAACAAATCAGATTTATTATTTGATAAAGAACATTTTTTCAAGTAAACATTTTTTCAATATCGCGATATTATCGTACCGTGAGTTTTTTGGTATCGGTACATCCCTAGTACTGATGGGATGAAATTGATTATTTTAGTCTTTGTTTGTTTGATGAAAAAAGGCTTTTGTAGATTTTCTTTAAAACATTTTTTAAAGAAAAGTGCAGCAGAACGTTTTGGTGTTGGCACTAAAACATATTGTGTTGTATAAAGGGCTATTGTAAGTAAAAATAAATAAAAATAACGACCAATTAACTTTGCAAGGTTGATTCAACGTCATTAAAGCATTTTTTTCCTTTCGCAAATGTATTCAGACAAAATGTGGGACTTAAATCTCAATGAAATTCAAATGTTCAAATGTTCTGCCCTAAATATAACCCCCCTATACTTCATTCCAGACCTGATATGACTAATACGTCGTTGTAGAAGCTCTTGCAAATACATCAGTACTGACGGGATGAATGTGATGTCTTGCAGGAATCAGAGAAGCTGCTCTCTGACCCTCGATCAGCTGAAGTGAAAGTCCGACCTCGACTCAGAGAGCTGACGGACAGCTGGGACGCTCTGATCCAAAACTGTAAGGAGAAGAAGACCAGACTGCAGGAGGCCTACCAGGTACCAGGAGGAAAACACCATGATGTTTGATATAGTCATAGCCAGGGTTGGGAGGGTTACATTGATGGAAACCTCTGAAACAATGGAGACGAAACTCAGAGAGACACGAGGAGAGAGAGAGCAGGAACTTTGATGGAAAACACTGAGGGTTTATTTGGAGCTTCGACCGGAGAATTTACAAGACATGTTCTGAAGATCTCTACCCCAGACCCATGTGTTTAGCTGGTTCTGAGAGAAGAATCAACATACTGCATTACAAGATGAAACACCGCTATCAGGCAGGAATAAGGAGACACTGAGAGCAGCTCAAGGTTGTGCTCAGTGAGGGAAGTACAAACTGATAAACTGGGTCAAAGTTATGGGCCTAGGAAAATATTTCCCCAACAGTTACATCAAACATGTATTCCCTTACAGTCACATAACATCCAGTTATAGTCAGATTACTGTTACACTCCTTAAACATTGGGATTTCTAGCAGGATTACAATGTTACAAAATAATTTATTAAACAAAATACTGTGTTTACTTTTAATTTAAAGCTCCCATGTCATGCTTTTCTGGTTATTCCCCGTCCCCTTGTGTTCTGTAGCTTCTGCATGTAAACGGTCTGCAGAGTCACAAACCCTCAAAGTACACCCTGTAGCGAGTAAAACTCTAACACAGAGAAGACCTGTCTATGCTGCCCCAGAACGCCTCGTTGGACATTTCTCTTTTTCCATTGTTCTTGGGTTATAGTGACGTAACTTAACGGCTCCGCAGATTGGCCCAAATTACGTTATGTCCGCGGAGCCGTTACGTTTGGACCAATCCGCAGACTTCCTCACACACACACACTCGGCGGGACGTTGCGAGGCTGCTGCGAGGAGCGGACACTGTGAGCTGGCTCACTGGTGTGGGGTCGGCGAGACGGCGAGACACCGCAGAACTCAGCCTGGGCACACACACAAACTCCCAGCCAGGCTGCGGGTGTGTGTGTGTGTGTGTGTTTCGGGCTGGGTTTCGCTGTGTCTCGCTGTCTCGCAGACGGCCACTGGGCTCACAGAGAGGGGGGGGGGCAGGAGCTCCAACAAGCCGTGTAGGACAGAGAGTGAATACACATACTATACAGAGATGCTGTATGAGAAACCAATGAGAGTTTGGAACATTGAACAATGTACATTTATTTTAGTAGACCTCAACAATGGAATTATGATCAATAGAAATGGCCATGACATGGGACCTTTAAGATTTAAACTAAAACTGCATTTGAAAAAAACTGCATAGTATTCTGTAGGCCTTGATGAGGCCTGATTTAAGATGACACATCGTTCTGTTGTTTTACATAATACACAATAAAACATCTTATTTATTTGCTCTTGTATTTATTTGCTTTGCATTTAACATTGAGGTAATCCAAAAGTAACGAAAAGTAATCAGATTACTTTTATATTGTGTTGCTTAGGTTACTTAGACGTTACTGATTACATTAATTTACATGTAACTAATAATTGTAAGGGAATACAGTTACCCTTTTTTTTGGTATCCTTATTACGCAATCCTGTTACGTGCAATCCCAAGCCTGGTTATCACCCTGTCCTTCTTCAACCCTTCAATGTGTGCGTTTCATTCAGGCGTTGCAGTTCCAGCGCTCTCTGGATGACATGGAGCAGAGTGTGGGCTCAGTGGAAAGTGAACTGAACAATGAGGACTGTGGCAGCGACCTGCCGTCCGTCACCCGGCTGCTGAAGGCTCTGCAGGGCCTGGAGGAGGAGGTGGACGGACTCAGAGACAGAATACAGGTGCGTGACCAATGTGGAGATCTGAGGGGATTATACAGTATAGTGCATGGTGTTTATTATGTTTCTTTATCTAACAGGGTCTGGTGGATACAGCGAAGAGCTTCCACTCGCAGGGAAACTTCCTGGCTGAGGAGATCCAGACGAGAGTCGCTCACACCATCAACAGGTCGGACGTTTGGATTTGGCTTATTAGATTGGACCTTTCCTGCTGATTCAAGAGGGTTTCTAATAGTTTATTAATCTTAAGAAGTAGTATAATTTATTTTAAAGGACATGACGGAACACTTTATCCTTCAGTTTATTACAAACGTTTAAAATTAACACATTTCATTTGTTGTAAAAAAATGTATGCTGCCCTCTTGGACAGGTCGCTCTTGAAAAAGAGATTTTAATCTGAATGAGACTTTTACCTGGTTTAATAAAGGATATATATATCTGGAGTTGCATTGATGTAAGGGGATACAAAAACTGTATTTAAAAGTGACTAAAGCTCTCAGACAAATAGCATTAAATAACATGTAAACTCACTTCTGGTTTGACTAACTAAGGTGGTTTAAGGTCATCTAGATTAACTGTTTACAACTTGCCTGACTGACTGATTGTTTTTCCGGATTTCGGAGACAAGTGTTTATCAACTGAAATGACCCTTTGACATTACACTCAATGATACAGCAGAAGTATAAACTATGTTCAGAGGTGTTTACAACAGATGTGTTAAAAATATCCGTGATGTTTACCCGATCAGATACAACAGTCTGTCGGAGCCCCTGCTGAGTCGGAGGGAAACCCTGGAGGCCTGGCAGGTTCTGTTCCAGTTCTACAGAGACCTGGAGGAGGAGGCGGCCTGGCTGAGCGACAGACTGCCCTCCATCACTAACAGAGAGTGGGGGGGGCACTCTGAGCAGCACCCAGCAGCTGCTGCACAAACACCAGGTACACACACACACACACACACACACACACACACACACACACACACACACACACACACACACACACACACACACACACACACACACACACACACACACACACACACACACGGTTTAATTACTTTCAAGTTGAATACAAAATAAGAAATGACCGAGTTCTGTAGTAGAGTTTAAAGCCTCCCAACACACTCAGATTTACCGTAAGTGTTTTTTTTATGCTTGTTTACTTTTCAGGCTGTGACGCAGGAGATCTCAAGCCGCGCCCCATTGGTCCAGGCAGTTCAGGAGGCGGGACATAGTCTGGTGAGAAGCTGTCACTCATTATTTAAACTCTTTGTTGTGTTAAGAAGGTGTTTTTTTGTACTTTTTATAATGAAAATAATTAACTAGCAAGGCAAGACTTACATTCAACTGACCCCCGCAGGTCAGAGGTCGTCACTTTGCGTCTCACGACATCCGGGAGCGTCTGAAAGAGTTGAAACGTCTCCACGAGGATCTTCTGACGGAGGCGGAGAGGAAAGGGAAACTCCTGCAGGAGGCGCTCAGCATCCACACCTTCCTCACTGAGGTAACAAGATCCATTCCTGCACAATTGAAGAGTTTCCCTAAAGTATTATACATTTTTCATGCAAAAATGGTTCTATAACAATACTATTAACCTTGCAAATCTTACATGGACGAGCACCTCCATATCTATCATCATTAATTACCCCACGAATATCTACCAGGCTCCCACGATCACATAATGCCTCCTAATCCGTCCGGCAGTGGCTCAGTCACTAGGGGCTTGGACTGTGAGCCGTAGGGTCGCCGGTTCAAGTCCCCCACCAGACCTAAATATGGAGCGTGGACTGCTACTTGGAGAGGTCCCAGTTCACCCCCTGCCCACTGCTCCGAGTACTAGACTCCTGGTACTAGGATGGGTTAAAAGCAGAGAACACATGTCACTGTGTGTGCTGTGTGCTCTGCATGTGTGACCATTAAAGAGGGGTTCATCCCTCCCAATTCTATTCTATTCTAATGTCTCCTTTCCATCCCCAGAATTCACAAATCATGCGTAGGTGGCAGAGCCTTTTCATTCGCTCTCCTTTGGAATCGTCTTCCATTTCAGACCCGAAGCTATTTCCCTTTACTCCTTTAAAAGCAAACTCAAAACCCATCTCTTCGCATCGGTCTTCCTTGTCAACTAGCTTCCATCTACCTGAGCATCACTTCAGTCACATGCTTTTATCACATGGCAATACTAATATTGATGTATAATGTTGTATGATGTTTTATAATTGTTATGCTATGACGTTTGTTTTGTCTTCTTTGAGCCCTTTGAGGCATTTCTTGTGATTTGGGGCTATAATAAATGTTGATTTGATTTGGTTTTGATGTATAAACGTGTGTATGTGTGTGTGGTTTTTTAGGTGTCGGAGTTGGAGCTGTGGCTGGAGGAGCAGCAGGTGAGTCTGGAGTCTCGGGAGAGTGGGAGGAGCGAAGAGGCGACAGAGACTCTTTTGAGGAAGCTGGACTCTGTGGACGTAGAGCTGGAGAACCAGAGGAGGACGGTGGAGAAGCTGCAGGAGAGCGGAGCGTCGCTGCAGCACCTCGGACATCCCAACAGGTAAACGCACACATTAATACTCTTTATTGAGTTTCAGTGTTAGGAAAATAGTGAATGTACTCTTCCAATATGAGAGTACACATGATGTACGCCGGAGGCGTGTGGTGCAGTGGGTTGAGCGTTGGTGTTCGGATCAGGGGGTCACAGGTTCAAACCCCACTGCAGTCAGCATGTCGTTGTGTCCCTGAGACACTTCACCCCAAATTGCTCCTGTGGGGATTGTCCACAGTATTGAGTATGTAAGTCGCTTTGGATAAAAGCGTCTAACAAGTAACATGTAACGTAATGTAATGATAACAAAGGTATCCCAACTGTAGCTGTGAACATGACAGGATGTATGATTACCTAGAAGAGCATCAGGACTGTTTGAGGCATATGATAGCTATGTGATTAACATGATGATTCAGCCTCTATGGAGATAGACATATGACAAGCATGCTCATTTCTGACGTGGAGCTAATCTGAAGTAAACATTGAATACTGCTTTCTATTCCTCCATCTTGTGACTGTGTAACTCCCTCTCTTGGATATCTGCATGTGAAGGACACTGTTCAGGAACTAGTTGATGCTCTGTATGTGATGACTACTTCCATTCTGGAGAGGATCACAGATACATGGATCCTGATTATATCAAGCCGGGGACCAGGGAGATTTTTCTAACACACACATAAAGAACAATGCACAACACAGACACAGTCTTTCATGGGAGAGTGTTACAAGTCTCCCTATACCCAAGGGTAACATCAGGAGGGGTGTCTTTTATCCATCTGGGCAAAATACACTTCCGAGCAATTACGAGGAGTTTCTCAAGGAGTTTGTAATGTGTTGCAGGGAGAGACAGCGGGGTAATAATTAAACTAGTATGTTCAAAATGAATTAAAAAGTGTGTCTGTCTCAGTCCTCTGGTCAGTGAGGCTCTCCCAGGTGTTGCTGAACGCTTTGAGACTCTCCTCCGACTCTCAACTTCTCGTCGCTCCGCTCTGGAAGACCAGCTCCGCCTCTACGTGTTCGAGAGAGAAGCCAAAGAACTTCAAACATGGCTGACATCCAAGAAGACGGTGGTGGAGTCCAAAGACTGCGGACAAGATCTGGAGGACGTGGAGGTGAGTCTCACGTAAAAGTAGAAGTACTGACTAAACTTCTTTACTCAAGTAAAAGTAAAGAAGTATGGGCTTCGAAATGTACTTAAAGGTGGGGTAGGTGATTCACTTCAGAAACACTTGTTATATTCCATGGAATGCTCTTAACATCCCGATAGCAATTAATATATTAAATGCTTTGACAATAAATACATAAAAACATTTCATCTGTGGAAGCCGTGGCGCTGTGAAAAGCACGACCAATCATCTGAGCCGGCCCGGCTAAAATGACTGGATGGCCTACCTGCCTGTCAGCCTTCCATCTGTGCACAAACTTATCTGGTGCCCTCATTGGTCATGTGCGCGTTCGTGTGTGTTGGAGGAGGGGCTCTGTGAGGAAGTCTGAAGGAAGGGGCAGATTTCTTTCGGCTGCGTACTTTCAAATTCTAGCGCACTCGAGCTGGTTTCTCCATTCTTACCTACCCTACCTTTAAGTAACAAGTACCCATAACTAGCAGCTGTTTTAAAGAGTACCTGACCTCCCTTTATATTAATAGAACAATAATGTAATTGTTAGCTAATGAATGTTTCCATGCTGAACAAAAAACTAAATGAATGGGGGGTAATATCTGCGAGTGTTTGAGAAAAAAATCTCATTGTTTTCGTCATGTTAAAAAGGGGCAAGAAGAAGCTTAAAACTGTTCTGGTCTCCCTCTAGCGTACATTGTTCATGAAAATAAAAGTTTAGGTCATCGTCATCATATTTGATTCATTGTTTTAAACTCTCTTCTCCTCCCTCGTCCTGCAGGTGCTTCAGAAGAAGTTGGAGGTTCTGGTGTCGGAGACGTCGGGTCTGGGTCGGACTCGGCTGACCTCGGTGCAGCAGCTGAGTCGAGGCCTTCAGACGGACAGCTCGGCCCGGAGGAGAGACGACGCCCTCAGCGATCTGTGGGAGGAGCTTAACAGCAGCATCAGGGCCAGAGAGCAGGTAAGAAACATCTCAGAGTTCACAAACATCTGATACCTGTGGGAGGAAAGAGGGGCTAACAGTGTGTACTTACAGTATGCTGTTGTGTTATGCTGTTGTGCCACATGTATTGTTGACATTTATGTTTAGTGTGTAAGGTGTGGTTAAATGTTACCCGTCTTGATGTGGACAATGCTCGTTGCCAAAAGTGCAATAAGAATTTAGCATGTAAGCGGTAACACGAGCAATTTGTCTAAACATTTAGCAAAAGTGCACCACATTCAGACGGAGAAATGCACCGTTTTCGACTGTCTTTCTAGTAGCGCTGTAGCCCCATCCACGAGTAACGTTTCCACGTCAGGTATGATACAGTATGTGTACCTCAATCTCCTCCAGAACAACCGATAGGCCTTTTGTAGCATACCTGTCTGCCCCACCTGGGTTGCTCTACCACTGTATTTTTGCAGTAAATACTTGTTTTTTGTTTGTTTTTTACAGTTCTGTAAGTTCACATTATTTACAATTTGTTTAATTAATTAACCTTTTTTTCTTCTTCAGAAGAACCGATAAGAGTACCGTTAAAGGACCGGATCGATAAGTGGTATTGATAAAAGTAGTAGTACCGTTAAAACCTTAACGATACCCATCCCTAGTTCAGGGTTCTTACGGTCATTAAAAACCTGGAAAAGTCATGGAAATTCAAAATGCTAATTCCAGGCCCTGGAAAAGTTATGGAAAACAATATTTTTCCCAAAGTTTTGGAAAAGTCATGGAAATGTAACCAAAGTTGCATCAAATATCATTTATATTTTATCTAATCGCCGAAATAGTAATACTATAATGATAATAAATACTGTATAGTAATGAAACGTAAAATGGCATTTAACTGTCAAGGTATTTTGCTGGTGAGAGATTTGAGTTGCTTTAGCGTGTAGAAGCTAAGTATGTTTTAGATGATAGGCGCAACATGTTTCATATGCAGACCTTATTTTCCTGTTCCATGTTCAAATAAACCATTTTCAGTGGTACCGCTGAGAAAGAGTAATTTTTTTGGTTATGGAAAATTAGGTAAAGGTCCTGGAGAAGTCATTGAAAATCATTGGTGAAAAAGTGTATGAACCCTGCTAGTTATAACGCTTGTCAGAATCAGAAACAGGTTTATCACCAGGTAGGTTGACATGTACGAGGAATTTGACTTAAAAACACAGATAGAGAAATATTTTAGGAAAATTATAATAACATAAAAAGAATAATATATATATAGTCAAATAAAATATAGCAGTATTGTGCGGAATGCTTTGGCAATACTATGTTTAAAATGTGGTCATGCCAATAAAGCCCCTTTGTATTGTATTGTATTGTGTTTTATTGTATTGTGTTGTGTCCCGTGTCCTCCAGAGTCTGCAGGCAGCGCGGGAAGTTCATCAGTTTAATCACGACGTGGACGAGCTGAAGGGCTGGATGGCGGAGAAAGAGGCGGTGCTGGAGGCGGAGGATCAGGAGCACGACCTGCACTCCATCCAGACTCTGCTGAGGCAGCACGAGGCGCTGGAGGTGAGAACGTTATAGGCTGAAACATTTAAAACTCACAAGAAAAACTCCATATGTAAAGGGACCAAAGTGTCTGAATAGTTGTTAGAAAGGTTGTTGATGATCGTAATGTTATTTTCATCAGCTTTTCTCAAGTATATGTTCCAATTTGGGATCAGCAACATATATTGAGTCTGTTCTAATGTAATGAGTCCAATATTGACTTAATATTGAATTATTCTAGAATAAAAAAAACGATCTACGATTGTGTTTTTGGTTTATCTTGAAAATGATTATTTAAAGTTATAGTAAATTGTATTGTGGATTGTTAATCTTATTTATCATAAGTTACAATTTATAGTGAATGCATTCAAATTATCGCTGAAGTAAAGGTTTTCAAGTACGAGCAATAATGCATTCTCAAAATACCACAAACAAAAGTACTCATTAAACCCAGTAAGAATTAAGTACAAAGTAGCAGAAAATTGAATTACTGTACCCAGATTTGTGTAAAGGTTTGTGTAGCAGTGAGGGCTATTATAAATCATGTTGCTGGTTAACGACATCAGTTAACCTGCCTTGTTGTTGTTGTTGTTTGTGCCATCAGAGGGACCTGGCTCTGATCTCAGAGGAGGTGAAGAAGAGTAAAGATGAAGGTCGGGCTCTGAGCCGCCGGCAGCCTCCGGTCCGATCCGCTGTGACTCAGAGGCTGGAGGAACTGGAGGTTTTCTGGAGAAACGTCCAGGAGAAAGCCTCCCAACGAAGAGCCAGACTGGGCCAGGCTGAAGATGTTCAGAAATACTTATCCCTCTGCAGCGAGCTCATGTAGGTCCATTTAAAATGACAGTTGTTAGCTCATGTAGGTCCATTTAAAATGACAGTTGTTAGCTCATGTAGGTCCATTTAAAATGACAGTTGTTAGCTCATGTAGCTCCATTTAAAATGACAGTTGTTAGCTCATGTAGGTCCATTTAAAATGACAGTTGTTAGCTCATGTAGCTACATTTAAAATGACAGTTGTTAGCTCATGTATATCCATTTAAAATGACAGTTGTTAGCTCATGTAGGTCCATTTAAAATGACAGTTGTTAGCTCATGTAGCTACATTTAAAATGACAGTTGTTAGCTCATGTAGCTACATTTAAAATGACAGTTGTTAGCTCTTGTAGGTCCATTGTAAAATGACAGTGTTAGCTCATGTAGGCTCCATTTAAAATGACAGTTGTTAGCTCATGTAGGTCCATTTAAAATGACAGTTGTTAGCTCATGTAGCGTCCATTTAAAATGACAGTTGTTAGCTCATGTAGCTCCATTTAAAATGACAGTTGTTAGCTCATGTAGCTACATTTAAAATGACAGTTGTTAGCTCATGTATATCCCATTTAAATGACAGTTGTTAGCTCATGTAGCTTACATTAAAATGACAGTTGTTAGCTCATGTAGCTACATTTAAAATGACAGTTGTTAGCTCATGTATATCCATTTAAAATGACAGTTGTTAGCTCATGTAGCTCCATTTAAAATGACAGTTGTTAGCTCATGTAGCTACATTTAAAATGACAGTTGTTAGCTCATGTAGGTCCATTTAAAATGACAGTTGTTAGCTCATGTAGCTACATTTAAAATGACAGTTGTTAGCTCATGTAGCTCCAATTTAAAATGACTAGTTGTTAGCTCATGTAGGTCCATTTAAAATGACAGTTGTTAGCTCATGTAGGTCCATTTAAAATGACAGTTGTTAGCTCATATAGGTCCATTTAAAATGACAGTTTAGCTCATATAGGTCCATTTAAAATGACAGTTGTTAGCTCATGTAGGTCCATTTAAAATGACAGTTGTTAGCTCATGTAGGTCCATTTAAAATGACAGTTGTTAGCTCATGTAGGTCCATTTAAAATGACAGTTGTTAGCTCATGTAGGTCCATTTAAAATGACAGTTGTTAGCTCATGTAGCTACATTTAAAATGACAGTTGTTAGCTCATGTAGGTTCATTTAAAATGACAGTTGTTAGCTCATGTAGGTCCATTTAAAATGACAGTTGTTAGCTCATGTAGGTCCATTTAAAATGACAGTTGTTAGCTCATGTAGGTCCATTTAAAATGACAGTTGTTAGCTCATATAGGTCAATTTAAAATGACAGTTGTTAGCTCATGTAGCTACATTTAAAATGACAGTTGTTAGCTCATGTTGGTCCATTTAAAATTAGTTGGGTGTTTTTTTTAATTAAGGATATTGCTCCAGAAACTTGCATCATGTGCTTTCTAGACGTTATAGATATTAGCTCATGTAGGTCATCCTCACATCATCTGTTCAGTGTTGATACAAATGCAGATGTATGTGGTTGTTTTTCCATTGTCTTTATACATTATTATTTCCTACGAGCACACAGAAAAAGGCAACACCCCAAAAACAATGACAATAAGACAAAAAAACGTACATCACATCACTGCTAAATTAGATAATGACCTACCAAAGACATAAACTGACATGATAGCAGTTAAAGCAAAGAAGAACAGTAAAGTAAAGAAGTACAAAAGACGTATTGATGAAGCTGGACGTCTGTGTTGTGTTTCAGGGCCTGGCTGAGGGAGATGTTGTCTCTGGTTCGAAGCGAGGCGTTGAGCGTGGAGGGAAACGACCTGGAGCATCTTATTAAAAAACACGAGGAGTATCACGTCCAGATTGACCGCCAGCTCAGCAAATCACTGGCTGTGAAAGAGGAAGGGAAGCGTCTGATAGAGGGAGGGAACTTCATGTCTCCAGAGGTAAGATATCTAAATCTGAGAAGGAGGATATTCTGTATACGATACGATAATACTTTAACCTGTTAAGCCCTAGAGCCCCCTGTACAGGGGGCAGTGGGGTGTTTTTTCACGAAACTGTGTCTCAGGGCTTCTTAATATTTAAAAACCTATTAATGTGTCATACCCATTTAACGGGAAGAAACTCAGCTAACTGAAGATACGAACCATTTTTACCGAAACAAAACACAAGTCTCACAAGAAGCGTCTAAATGAGCCCTGAGCGAAAAAATGCTAACACACTTAGCACAGAACTCAAGGTAAAAATACCCTTATTACTTATCGTAACTGCAAAAACAAGATATCAAATTAAAGCTGAGATTCCACAGATTCTATAGGTATAAGTATCATCACTGAGCAATCAGAACTCGTGAGAGGGGAAGCAAACACAGACGTCACAACACGTGAATTACGGAACATTCACGGGAAATCGTCTCAAATTAGCTGTTATTCTGATCAATAGTCGTGTTCAATGGCATTAGAATGATTAAAACGCCGCTGAAGGTTAATCCATAGGTTAATCCATAAATTATTCCATAGGTTAATCCAATGTGTCTGTGTCACTTTGAAAGGATTACTGATAATCCATCATTGCATTTTTATGTAAAAAACGGAGATTTCATATTATTTTTATTTGTATAAACCTCTCTAAAAAGGTCAAATGTCACTTGTTTTGCCTCAATCTTGATACAGGGTACTTATTATATGTTGTAGTTTGGATTCCTAAAGCTTTTAGGCTACTAACCCATCATCCAAGGCTGGTTTTCACTATAAGTAATGTTTTTTTTTAGGCGGAGGTAAGAATTTACCTTTTTTTACAATGTTCCATCTGAATTTACTCTGACACAGAAACATCTATATTGATTCTGACACTTCTACATCCAACTCACAGATGTAACCTTGCTTTGAGAAAAAAGATTATTAATTTAACCCTTTTAGAAGTGAAGTTATAGTCATTTGTTCTGGGCATGTCATTTTCGAGCCTGAAACCTGAAAAACAGGCTCAGGTCAGATCAAGTCTGAAATGCTTCTTGCGTCACAGCAGCTCCATGTGTAACATCAACAGACAGATATCAAGACAATACATGAAAAACAAACATTTAACCTAACAGCAGGATCAGTGAGAGAAAAGCTGCTCAAAGAGCCTTCAGCGTGCATTTGATCTGGGATTCAGCTCTTTAATCCCATCCTCATCCCCTTCTTCCTTCCTCCTCGCAGGTGGAGGAGCGAGTCTGTGAGCTGGAGGAACTGGAGGAGAAGGTAGTGAAGGTCTGGGAGGAAACCAGGATCCTTTATGAGGAGGAGCTGGAGATCTGTCTCCTGCAGAGAGAGCTGGAGCAGGCGGAGCGATGGCTGAGCTCGTATGGAAAACACACTGATGGCCGAGGACTACGGGGGTACGTCTAGGATAACATTAAAGGAGCATTATGGAGGCTTAGACAACTGTTCAAGCCACTGAAGTGCCGCTTTGTTTACGTATTGAACGCACTGTACATCGTATATAAAAAAAGACTTAATTATTAACACTTAATGTGCTTTTTTTTTTTGCCTGTTACTGTTGTCCAATTAACTTGAATCAGCTTTCCAATCAGCATACAAAAAATGACATTAGAAACGCAACAACAGAGCGAGACATCATCTCAGAGTGTGTGTGTGTGTGTGTGTGTGTGTGTGTGTGTGTGTGTGTGTGTGTGTGTGTGTTGTGTGTGTGTGTGTGTGTGTGTGTGTGTGTGTGTGTGTGTGTGTGTGTGTGTGTGTGTGTGTGTGTGTGTGTGTGTGTGTGTGTGTGTGTGTGTTGTGTGTGTCCATGTGGTCAAAAACTGTAAACCCTCCAGCAGAACTTCTGGATAAACAAACATTAGCTCATACTTATAGCATAGGCGCTAATCGACTCATAGTTCAGGGCATGTCACCAATTTTTGGAGGTGTCTACTAGATAACAAAATTACTCGATTTCTTTTAGAGGAAAATACGGTATGTTCTACTTAACACTAGGAAATGAGACCAGTTTTTTTATGGTGTAATAATACAGCTGTTATTTACAAACTGGAAAATGTGTCATTATCATCATTATTAAATTAAATGATTGATAACAAAGGGAAAGTTTGGAGAAAAAATTGTCAATACTTTTCAAATACAGCCAAAAAATGATATTAAACGTGTATTTATACCTGTAACAATATCTACAAAAGGACACTGTAAACTATATTATAAGTGTGTTTTGGCAGCGTGATAGACCTAAAACACGTGCCATCAGATTTACTGAATCATGTCTGTTGTTTTATTTTCCTCCAGGACTCTGTGTCAGATGTGATGGAGCTGCTGAAGAGGCAGGAGGACCTGGAGGCCATGATTCAGGCTCAGAGCGAGCGCTTCATCGCACTGCAGAAGAAGAAAACACAGGTGGGTTGGTTTAAACTGAAACTAAGAGAGGCAAACATCTATTTTACATTTTCTCATAAGGTAAGGTACATTTATTTATAAAGCACATTTTCAGACACAGAGGCAATTCAAAGTGCTATAAGTATGTTTTGGTTTGTTTTCAAATGTAATACAGGCCAAATATAGTAAGGCGTCTGCTCTGTGAAATACAATTATACATTCTTGTTTTGGATTGTTTTTATGCTCTAATGTAAAATGCTCTGGCATGGCTAGAATCTGTTTGGTATTTTGATCAAAACACTTCATAGACATGTTTTTTATATATCTGAGACCTTTAAATGTCCCCTTTCTCCTCAGAGGGAGAAGAGACTTTATGGAAACGAGAACACGGACCTTGAGGACAGAAAACCTGCAGCCAGAGTTTCGTCTCTGAGGAGTAAACCGTCCGATCCAAAGACTCCTCTGACCTCCAGAGACATCGTGCGGCGAGTCAGCAGCAGCAGGAAGACGGACAGAAACATCAGATCTCCGATTCAAGACAAAAAAAACAGCGTCAAAAGCTCTGCTAGTCCTCCACCCAGTCCTCCTCCCCACCGTGACACCAGGAGATACTCCAGCAGGAGGACATGGGAGGTGGAGGAAGAAGAAGCTCCTCCTCCAACTCCGACTGTAAGGACATGGAGGAGTCGGAGCAGCCAATCACCTGACTCCTCTTCTCCAAAACCTCCTTCTCCCTCCTCCCCTCAAAGCTCTGTCTCTTCCTCATCTCCCGAGGAAGAACGTAGTAACAGTTTCAAACCTCCTCTGGCTCCAAAGCCCAGGATCTCCTCTGAAGAGCGGACATTTGGACTTCCCTCGAATAAGCTTGCTATGCCACCTGACTCGCCTCCACCAATCAGAGGGCTTGTTGCTCCAACTCAACCTCCACCTCCTCCTCCTCCTCCAGTCGCAGAAACACCTTCTTCCCCTGATTCGTCACCATCTCCAACGAGGAAAGAGCTCCAAAGTGAGCCAGATCCTCCTGATTCTCCGTCTAGTGCAACTCCACCTGACTCCCAGACTCCTCAACCAATCACAGAGGAGGAAACCGAATCAGCTGACCTCTCACCTCCAATGAGAGAGCTTCCTCCGTCTCCTCCACAACGTCAGAGGAAGTTAGAGGATCTACCAGAGGAGGAACACGGCTCCACACAGGAGGTAAGACTTTAATCATTAACTGGCATATTGATATGGAAAGCTGATTGGTCGACACTCCTCTCACAACTGTGGTGTTGCTAGGTGACGGCAGAGCGGCCAATCAGAATGGAGGGAATGCTGGAGATCAAACTGAAACAAGGAGGAAACAAGGTGAGAAGCTTCTGACGTCAGACAGGTGTGTTTAGACTGAAACAGTGGCTGTCTCTTTGCAAAGTGTGATGGTTTGATATTCTATTTACTTTTTAATTACAAACACATAAAAACAGTATGATGACATGGCAATAATATTATACAATACACTAATTAGGGCTGCACGATTTGGGAAAAATAACTAATTGCAATTATTATGACTGCAATTATGATCTGATTCGCCATATCAGATCATTTTTAAACATTAGTCACATGATTATTATATAAAATATATATTTAAATGATTGTGGTGTGAGGATCTTTACCCAAAGGCATTTATTAGGAAGTCCAAAGACTTAATTCTTAGTTTTTTGCCTAATATTGAGTTTACCACTATTTGGATATTGCTCTGGTCCATACAGTGAGAAAAAGCAATTGGTCAAAAAGACAACCTAATAATTAGATTTTCTGAATGGATCCTATCCTAATTTTTCCCTGATTTTGTACCTACATACCTTAAGTGGCCTTGTGTGTGACAGGTGAGTTTTCTCTCCCTCTGATTGGCTGTTGTTCCGCAGGGTCTGGATCACTGGGAGGAAGTGTTTGCTGTTCTGGAAGAAGAGACGCTGAGTCTGTTCAACGACAGAGCCGCTGCTGCAGAGGTACGTTTACTATTGTTTAAAGTGTGTCTGTATGTCTGTGCCATGAAGATGATCTCAAATTAATAAAAAGTACATACTTTTTAGTTATTTTTACAAACTCTTTATTGTCATTTTTCTTATGTTATAATGACATTTCGTAGACTTCTCTCAACGCAATAAAAACATTTAAACAAACAAATAAAAGGTGGATTAAAAGCATTAGAAACCCACACCTGCTTCCCTCTCTAGATGCATGTGAGCACCCTACCTCAGGGGGTCCGCGGGGTCTTAAAAAGTATTAAAAAGTATTAAAAAGTCTTACATTTTCCAAGATATTACATTTTGTAGGTTGTTTTCAATAAGTATATGAATTGTCCAAAGAGGTTGTATTCTACAGTTTGCCTGAATGTAATCATTGCGTAGGTGTGTAGTGTGATTCTGTGTAGTTTATTGATGGCATCCCGTTGAGTTAGACGTCATCAGAACAGGACATCACACGCTCACTGCTTGATAGCGCGCGAAGCTCCGTTTACGCCGGTTGTTAAACAACATGGTTATGGGGAAATGCAAGTCTGCGTCCAAATGGTTGGAAGATAAGGAGGAAGGACAATCAATACTGTATGTAGTCAATGTGAGGTAAAGTGTGTCGCCAAGGTAACCGGTTAAAACTCAAAGTGGAGATGAGGTCTTTAAATGTATGGAAAGGGTCTTAAAAAAGGTCTTAAAAGGTTTTACATGTGACTTCAGGATTCCTGCATATACCCTGGACCTGTAAAAACTGTATAGAGTGTAAAACTGTGTGTGTACTATAATGCATGTGCATGTGGTTAACCTCAGAGCACATTACAACACACACACACACACACACACACACACACACACACACACACACACACACACACACACACACACACACACACACACACACACACACACACACACACACACACACACACACACACAACTCCACCTAGGGCTGTGCAATTAATCGTATTTTAATCGCAATTACGATTTTGGCCTGCCACAATTACGAAAACAACATAATCGAAAAAAAACAATTTGGTCTCATTTATTTGTATTTATCATATTTATATATGTTTAGTAGCTTGTTGAAGTGCGCTCCAAAATATTTGTTGATCTTGTTTTTTGGTGTTTATTATTTTGATATTATTTATTTAAATGTATCATTTATTTTATTTATTTTTGTATTGGTTTTTCAGTTGAATTATACGTTCAGGGTAATCAACAGTTAAAAAGATACTGTTCAAATTATTATTTGTATTTGTTTTAAAGTTCAATAAATGGATTTTTTCAAAGTCAATGAATAATCGTATTTAATAATCGTGATATCAATTATTGACCCAAATAATCGTGATTATGATTTTTGCCATAATCGCACAGCCCTAACTCCACCCTTCAAAAACTGCAAGCACTACTATTTATTTAGACATACTTATGGCTACTTTACTAATATATATTTAGACTGTAAGTGTAAACATGCACATTGACACTGAATGTGATCTCGTTGCGCTGTCATCGCTGCTACCTCTGCTTTTACCACTCTTATTTATTATTGTGTCTATTTTTTACTGCAGTGAGAGTTGCCAAATACATTTCGTTGTACTTTATATGATGACAATAAAGACATATTCTATTCTATTAAACTATGGATGTAAAACAGAGAGAAAAACTGAAAAGGAGAGCATTCAATTCAATAACTTGTTTCTCCAGAAATCAAATCAAATCAAATCAAATCAAGTTTTAGTGGTCGAGCCAAAGTGCTGTACATGTAATAAAAACACATTACTACAATCACAATAAAATGGTTTAACAACAGTCAGATAAAGGAGGTCACACTTTTCATGTTGTCATGAATGAAACCCTGAGGTGTGTTTCCACAGATGGCCTCTAGGTGGCCTCCTATCAACATGAATGGAGGCGTTTGCAGGGAGAACACTTACTACCGGAGGAAGGAGAACACCTTCAAACTCATGTGAGTCAGCGGCGGGAAAAGATTGTTGTTTTTTTGCATTTGTTCAATTTACAAAAAGGTAATTATTCAAACATGTTTTATATAGCTATTCATCCCTTTATTGTACTTTATTTTATCTGTATTTTACATTGAAATAACCATTTTGTCAACTGCATGTGGAGGCATTTCATTGTGTTTCTTTCACTCTGTTGTTCAGCTGTACAAAATGTAAAGGTTTCTTCTTATTAAGCTATATACATACAACTTGATTACAACGTTAATTAGATAGCTGCAGTATTCTATCCATTATCTAAAGTACAGTTACTGCTGCATCATTTAAAACACACCTCTCATTCAGACCAATTCATATATATTTACACATACAACTTGATTAAAAGTGTTGAAAAAAACGTGTGTGTGTGTGTGTGTGTGTGTGTGTGTGTGTGTGTGTGTGTGTGTGTGTGTGTGTGTGTGTGTGTGTGTGTGTGTGTGGTGTGTGTGTGTGTGTGTGTGTGTGTGTGTGTGTGTGTGTGTGTGTGTGTGTGTTTCAGTCTGGAGGACGGCAGTCAGTTCCTGTTTGCAGCGTCGAGCAGAGATCTGATGCTGCTCTGGGTGAAGAAGCTGCAAAACTGTCCAGAGTCTGGCAACAGTGACTCTGATGACTCAGGGTAAACACACACACACACACACACACACACACACACACACAGACACAGACACACACACACACACACACACACACACACACTGTACTTTTGTTTTCCCAATTGGAAAATGTTTCACCTTGAGCTAGGGCTGATTTAACTACTTATGTAACTCCTTCATTCATCAAAGGCACACAGGTAATAATTCTAATTAGTGCTTAGTGGTATTATATCATGCTTTGAGTAATTACATAACTAACATTTGTATAAGTACATTAGTGCGGAGTTCATGTCCTCGTACAGGTTGGATGTTATGTCATATTTAAAAGAGTAGAAGGAGATATAATACGTTCATTTCATTGCTGCTCTTTGTCGACACAAAAATACGCCTTGAAAAACGTTTAATGTTAAACATAATGTGGCGTTTCATTTACACAATCAATCAAGTAAACTAAACATGCTTTAAAGAGTCCTCTCCTGCTGATGTTCAGGTGTATATCAGTATGTAGTGTCTCTACTTTAAAGAGTCCTCTGCTGCTGATGTTCAGGTGTATATCAGTATGTAGTGTCTCTACTTTAAAGAGTCCTCTCCTGCTGATGTTCAGGTGTATATCAGTATGTAGTGTCTCTACTTTAAAGAGTCCTCTCCTGCTGATGTTCAGGTGTATATCAGTATGTAGTGTCTCTACTTTAAAGAGTCCTCTCCTGCTGATGTTCAGGTGTATATCAGTATGTAGTGTCTCTACTTTAAAGAGTCCTCTCCTGCTGATGTTCAGGTGTATATCAGTATGTAGTGTCTCTACTTTAAAGAGTCCTCTCCTGCTGATGTTCAGGTGTATATCAGTATGTAGTGTTTCTACTTTAAAGAGTCCTCTCCTGCTGATGTTCAGGTGTATATCAGTATGTAGTGTCTCTACTTTAAAGAGTCCTCTCCTGCTGATGTTCAGGTGTATATCAGTATGTAGTGTCTCTACTTTAAAGAGTCCTCTCCTGCTGATGTTCAGGTGTATATCAGTATGTAGTGTCTCTACTTTAAAGAGTCCTCTCCTGCTGATGTTCAGGTGTATATCAGTATGTAGTGTCTCTACTTTAAAGAGTCCTCTCCTGCTGATGTTCAGGTGTATATCAGTATGTAGTGTCTCTACTTTAAAGAGTCCTCTCCTGCTGATGTTCAGGTGTATATCAGTATGTAGTGTCTCTACTTTAAAGAGTCCTCTCCTGCTGATGTTCAGGTGTATATCAGTATGTAGTGTCTCTACTTTAAAGAGTCCTCTCCTGCTGATGTTCAGGTGTATATCAGTATGTAGTGTTTCTACTTTAAAGAGTCCTCTCCTGCTGATGTTCAGGTGTATATCAGTATGTAGTGTCTCTACTTTAAAGAGTCCTCTCCTGCTGATGTTCAGGTGTATATCAGTATGTAGTGTCTCTACTTTAAAGAGTCCTCTCCTGCTGATGTTCAGGTGTATATCAGTATGTAGTGTCTCTACTTTAAAGAGTCCTCTCCTGCTGATCTTCAGGTGTATATCAGTATGTAGTGTCTCTACTTTAAAGAGTCCTCTCCTGCTGATGTTCAGGTGTATATCAGTATGTAGTGTCTCTACTTTAAAGAGTCCTCTCCTGCTGATGTTCAGGTGTATATCTATATTATTCCACAAAGCTTCACTGCCAATTTAGGTATTTGATTTCTTGGATTCTACAAATGTAATTTTGCTCAGTATTTTAATTAATCAAATATTTTGTCTATTATTTCACTCTTGCTTTGATTAAATCACTCTCTTTTTATATTAATTTCACTTCTCATAACTATTTTCTGAAATGAACACGGACACAAAAGCATGGCGTGACTAGTTTTGGAGTCACGCCGATCACACGTCAGTCTGAAGTGTTTGATGGAGTCTCAGAGTGAAATGGTTTCCTTCAAACTGCGTCAGGTAATTTGACTTTCACTTTCACATCTCACCTGTTCACACTGTTCGCTCTGTGGGGACATCGGGTGGGTGAGAGGCCAAAGAAATTCTTTCATTGCTGCCAGCAGGGATTTCTTTCCCTTTTAATGAGATACATTGACTTGGAGAATTACATCCAGCGGGCACACAATGGTGTTAAAACACGCCGTGCCATTCCAGCTTTCAGGAATTGCATCTGGTTTAGTTTGCAGCATGGAGAGAGAAATACTGCACGGGCAACATGACTAAAGAAACCTTAAAATACATTCATAATCTGACTTCTGCAGGGGAGTTTTAGCAGGAGTTAGGAGCATTGAAACCGTTTGTTACACTGGAAATAATGCTGCTCAAAAATCAAGTTAAACAATAATGAAAACAAGCTGTTTTCACTTGAAATAAGTCCAAAAATCTGCCAATAAAACAAGTGAAATGTCGCTTGCTAAGATTTCTTGAAATAAGAAGGGATATTTAGATAAATCACATCTTGTAATTATCAAGAGAACTCATTTTGAACTATATTTCACCAGAATCAGGAGATGTTGTGTTACAGAATAATCTGCAAACGCTCAAAGGTTTTCTGTGTTCTGATGTTAGTTGGTGATTTTCTAATAAATATGTAAATAAATATGTGTTTCATCTGAGATACAACTCAAAATAAGATCATTTGACTTAACAAGATGATGCATTGTCTAAACACAAGAGCCTATATCTCACTGCAGTGTTACTTCTGAAGTTATTATGTCTGATATCAGGAGGAGAGACATGTTCTGATTAGATGTTAGACACAGATACTGGGCAAGATCTAGAGTTTTTCTAGTGTAAGCTAATAAGTCCAACTCATTTCCCCTTTTTTGTTCTAGCTCTGCCGAAACTAGCTTGGATCGCAGTTGGTATAACTTGTGATTATATAGATTAGGCACAGTAATGCCATTAAACGTACAAAGCTAGATTGATTTGCAAGAAGGACTAACGGTAAATGGACTGCATTTATAAAGCACTTTATCCTGACTTCAATTCATACAGAGGCCAGGGCTGCCATGCAAGGTGCCACTTGTTCATGGAAGCTGATATTCAGACACCGTCATTAAGTAGAGGTTAAGTATTTGGGGATAAATCGACTTGGGATTGAACCCACAACCTTCGGATTGAAAGACGACTGCACTTCCTCACAGCCACAGTCGTCTAACTTTATACTCTTCTCCAGAGAGACGTGGCTAATTGGTTCAACATGGAATCACTTAAGAAATCACTGTCTCTACTTTAAAGAGTCCTCTCCTGCTGATGTTCAGGTGTATATCAGTATGTAGTGTCTCTACTTTAAAGAGTCCTCTCCTGCTGATGTTCAGGTGTATATCAGTATGTAGTGTCTCTACTTTAAAGAGTCCTCTCCTGCTGATGTTCAGGTGTATATCAGTATGTAGTGTCTCTACTTTAAAGAGTCCTCTCCTGCTGATGTTCAGGTGTATATCAGTATGTAGTGTCTCTACTTTAAAGAGTCCTCTCCTGCTGATGTTCAGGTGTATATCAGTATGTAGTGTCTCTACTTTAAAGAGTCCTCTCCTGCTGATGTTCAGGTGTATATCAGTATGTAGTGTCTCTACTTTAAAGAGTCCTCTCCTGCTGATGTTCAGGTGTATATCAGTATGTAGTGTCTCTACTTTAAAGAGTCCTCTCCTGCTGATGTTCAGGTGTATATCAGTATGTAGTGTCTCTACTTTAAAGAGTCCTCTCCTGCTGATGTTCAGGTGTATATCAGTATGTAGTGTCTCTACTTTAAAGAGTCCTCTCCTGCTGATGTTCAGGTGTATATCAGTATGTAGTGTCTCTACTTTAAAGAGTCCTCTCCTGCTGATGTTCAGGTGTATATCAGTATGTAGTGTCTCTACTTTAAAGAGTCCTCTCCTGCTGATGTTCAGGTGTATATCAGTATGTAGTGTCTCTACTTTAAAGAGTCCTCTCCTGCTGATGTTCAGGTGTATATCAGTATGTAGTGTCTCTACTTTAAAGAGTCCTCTCCTGCTGATGTTCAGGTGTATATCAGTATGTAGTGTCTCTACTTTAAAGAGTCCTCTCCTGCTGATGTTCAGGTGTATATCAGTATGTAGTGTCTCTACTTTAAAGAGTCCTCTCCTGCTGATGTTCAGGTGTATATCAGTATGTAGTGTCTCTACTTTAAAGAGTCCTCTCCTGCTTGATTGAACCCACAACCTTCAGATTGAAAGATGAAAGCACTTCCTCAAAGCCACAGTCGTCTAACGTTATACTCTTCTCCAGAGAGACGTGGCTAATTGGTTCAACTTGTGAATCACTTAACAAAAAGTTAGCTTTTCCATCAAAGAGAGACTGAGAGGAGACGCATCATGACGTCACTGTTTAAGTCGCATCAGTGCTCGATTGCAGTTTTTCGCGTTCACACTGCAGTGGCAATCTGAAGTAAACATTGAATACTGCTTTCTATTCCTCCATCTTGTGACTGTGTAACTCCCTCTCTTGGATATCAGCATGTGAAGGACACTGTTCAGGAACTACTTGATGCTCTGTATGTGATGACTACTTCCAGATTTTGAGGAAAAGTCAGGATTTTGAGGAAAAAGTCAGAATTTTTACAAAAAGTCAGAATTTCGAGAAAAAGTCAGAATTTGAGATTTTAAGAAACATTTTGAGAAAAAGTCAGAATTTTCAGAAAAATTCAGGATTTTCAGAAAAAGTCAGGATTTTGAGGAAAAAGTCAGAATTTTTACAAAAAGTCAGAATTTCGACATTTTTAAAAAAAGTCAGAATTTCAACATTTTTTTAAAAAAAAGTCAGAATTTGAGATTTTAAGAAACATTTTGAGAAAAAGTCAGAATTTTCAGAAAAATTCAGGATTTTGAGAAAAAGTCGATATTTTGTAGATGACAGGATGTACTGCTTTCTATTCCTCCATCTTGTGACTGTGTAACTCCCTCTCTTGGATATCAGCATGTGAAGGACACTGTTCAGGAACTAGTTGATGCTCTGTATGTGATGACTACTTCCATTCTGGAGAGGATCACAGATACATGGATCCTGTGATTGAAGATCAAGCCAGTGACGAGTGAGATTTTTCAAACACAGATCAGTGTGATTGCAAAGTGACTAGAGCAGCCGATGCTATCTGCCATTGTTGTTTTTGCGACTGATATTTACGCCTTTGTTGCTGAGAATATTAAACGGTGGCGTACTGACGTGGCTCCTGAGGCTCTGTGCCGTGGAAAAACAAACTGGTTCGCATTTTAATCACAAGTTGAACCAAGCAGAACGGAACAAGAACAGAACTGAGGTGTTTTAGATAACGTTACCTCCCTAGCTAAAACGTTTTGGGTCCAAGGAAACTCCTTAAAGAACTCTTCGTACAGAATTTCTTATAGACTAACTTTTGTTTTTCAGAAGAGCCTCTTCAGTCAACCTGAGTTTGGAGAAGTTAGCAGACGCTCAGGAGGATTCGTCTTCGAACAAACATCTGGACAGAAGAGCTGAGAGCCTGGAGAGACAATCGTCCACGGAGAGTCAACCTCCTCCCAAACCCCCCCACATTTACTACGACAAACACCGCTACCCCGAGGAAGGGGAGGCCAGGACAGGTGAGGCCACACACCTGCTGTCTAACGCTAACGACCAGTTATTATGAAAGGTCACCTATTATGCAAAACCCACTTCTTCATGTCTCTTCTTCATCAACATGTGTCCCCTCTTCTTCATGTCTCTTCTACATCACCATGTGTCCTCTCTTCTTCATGTCTCTTCTTCATCAACATGTGTCCCCTCTTCTTCATGTCTCTTCTTCATCAACATGTGTCCCCTCTTCTCCATGTCTCTTCTTCATCAACATGTGTCCCCTCTTCTTCATGTCTCTTCTTCATCAACATGTGTCCCCTCTTCTTCATGTCTCTTCTACATCAACAGTGTCCCCTCTTCTTCATGTCTCTTCTTCATCAACATGTGTCCCCTCTTCTTCATGTCTCTTCTACATCAACATGTGTCCCCTCTTCTTCATGTCCTCTCTTCATCAACATGTGTCCCCTCTTCTTCATGTCTCTTCTTCATCAACATGTGTCCCCTCTTCTTCATGTTCTCTTCTTCATCAACATGTGTCCCCTCTTCTTCATGTCTCTTCTACATCAACATGTGTCCCCTCTTCTTCATGTCTCTTCTTCATCAACATGTGTCCCCTCTTCTTCACGTCTCTTCTTCATCAACATGTGTCCCCTCTTCTTCACGTCTCTTCTTCATCAACATGTGTCCCCTCTTCTTCATGTCTCTTCTTCATCAACATGTGTCCCCTCTTCTTCATGTCTCTTCTACATCAACATGTGTCCCCTCTTCTTCATGTCTCTTCTTCATCAACATGTGTCCCCTCTTCTTCATGTCCTTCATACAATCAACATGTGTCCCCTCTTCTTCATGTCTCTTCTTCATCAACATGTGTCCCCTCTTCTTCATGTCTCTTCTACATCACATGTTCCCCTCTTCTTCATGTCTCTTCTTCATCAACATGTTGTCCCCTCTTCGTCATGTCTCTTCTTACATCAACATGTGTCCCCTCTTCTTCACGTCTCTTCTTCATCAACATGTGTCCCCTCTTCTTCATGTCTCTTCTACATCAACATGTGTCCCCTCTTCTTCACGTCTCTTCTTCATCAACATGTGTCCCCCTCTTCTTCATGTCTCTTCTACATCAACATGTGTCCCCTCTTCTTCAATGGCTCTTCTTCATCAACATGTGTCCCCTCTTCTTCATGTCTCTTCTTCATCAACATGTGTCCCCTCTTCTTCATGTCTCTTCTACATCAAACATGTGTCCCCTCTTCTTCATGTCTCTTCTTCATCAACATGTGTCCCTCTTCTTCATGTCTCTTCTTCATCAACATGTGTCCCCTCTTCTTCATGTCTCTTCTACATCAACATGTGTCCCCTCTTCTTCATGTCTCTTCTTCATCAACATGTGTCCCCTCTTCTTCATGTCTCTTCTACATCAACATGTGTCCCCTCTTCTTCATGTCTCTTCTACATCAACATGTGTCCCCTCTTCTTCATGTCTCTTCTTCATCAACATGTGTCCCCTCTTCTTCATGTCTCTTCTTCATCAACATGTGTCCCCTCTTCTTCATGTCTCTTCTTCATCAACATGTGTCCCCTCTTCTTCATGTCTCTTCTACATCAACATGTGTCCCCTCTTCTTCATCAACATGTGTCCCCTCTTCTTCATGTCTCTTCTACATCACCATGTGTCCCCTCTTCTTCATGTCTGTTCTTCATCAACATGTGTCCCCTCTTCTTCATGTCTCTTCTTCATCAACATGTGTCCCCTCTTCTTCATGTCTCTTCTACATCAACATGTGTCCCCTCTTCTTCATGTCTCTTCTACATCAACATGTGTCCCCTCTTCTTCATGTCTCTTCTACATCAACATGTGTCCCCTCTTCTTCATGTCTCTTCTTCATCAACATGTGTCCCCTCTTCTTCATGTCTCTTCTTCATCAACATGTGTCCCCTCTTCTTCATGTCTCTTCTACATCAACATGTGTCCCCTCTTCTTCATGTCTCTTCTTCATCAACATGTGTCCCCTCTTCTTCATGTCTCTTCTACATCAACATGTGTCCCCTCTTCTTCATGTCTCTTCTTCATCAACATGTGTCCCCTCTTCTTCATGTCTCTTCGACATCAACATGTGTCCCCTCTTCTTCATGTCTCTTCTTCATCAACATGTGTCCCCTCTTCTTCATGTCTCTTCTTCATCAACATGTGTCCCCTCTTCTTCACGTCTCTTCTTCATCAACATGTGTCCCCTCTTCTTCACGTCTCTTCTTCATCAACATGTGTCCCCTCTTCTTCATGTCTCTTCTACATCAACATGTGTCTCCTCTTCTTCATGTCTCTTCTTCATCAACATGTGTCCCCTCTTCTTCATGTCTCTTCTACATCAACATGTGTCCCCTCTTCTTCATGTCTCTTCTACATCAACATGTGTCTCCTCTTCCTCATGTCTCTTCTTCATCAACATGTGTCCCCTCTTCTTCATGTCTCTTCGACATCAACATGTGTCCCCTCTTCTTCATGTCTCTTCTTCATCAACATGTGTCCCCTCTTCTTCATGTCTCTTCTACATCAACATGTGTCCCCTCTTCTTCATGTCTCTTCTTCATCAACATGTGTCCCCTCTTCTTCATGTCTCTTCTACATCAACATGTGTCCCCTCTTCTTCATGTCTCTTCTTCATCAACATGTGTCCCCCTCTTCTTCATGTCTCTTCTTCATCAACATGTGTCCCCTCTTCTTCATGTCTCTTCTACATCAACATGTGTCCCCTCTTCTTCATGTCTCTTCTTCATCAACATGTGTCCCCTCTTCTTCATGTCTCTTCTACATCAACATGTGTCCCCTCTTCTTCATGTCTCTTCTACATCAACATGTGTCCCCTCTTCTTCATGTCTCTTCTTCATCAACATGTGTCCCCTCTTCTTCATGTCTCTTCTTCATCAACATGTGTCCCCTCTTCTTCATGTCTCTTCTTCATCAACATGTGTCCCCTCTTCTTCATGTCTCTTCTACATCAACATGTGTCCCCTCTTCTTCATCAACATGTGTCCCCTCTTCTTCATGTCTCTTCTACATCACCATGTGTCCCCTCTTCTTCATGTCTGTTCTTCATCAACATGTGTCCCCTCTTCTTCATGTCTCTTCTTCATCAACATGTGTCCCCTCTTCTTCATGTCTCTTCTACATCAACATGTGTCCCCTCTTCTTCATGTCTCTTCTTCATCAACATGTGTCCCCTCTTCTTCATGTCTCTTCTACATCAACATGTGTCCCCTCTTCTTCATGTCTCTTCTTCATCAACATGTGTCCCCTCTTCTTCATGTCTCTTCTACATCACCATGTGTCCCCTCTTCTTCATGTCTCTTCTTCATCAACATGTGTCCCCTCTTCTTCATGTCTCTTCTTCATCAACATGTGTCCCCTCTTCTTCATGTCTCTTCTACATCAACATATGTCCCCTCTTCTTCATGTCTCTTCTACATCAACATGTGTCCCCTCTTCTTCATGTCTCTTCTTCATCAACATGTGTCCCCTCTTCTTCATGTCTCTTCTACATCAACATGTGTCCCCTCTTCTTCATGTCTCTTCTACATCAACATATGTCCCCTCTTCTTCATGTCTCTTCTACATCAACATGTGTCCCCTCTTCTTCCTGTCTCTTCTTCATCAACATGTGGTCCCCTCTTCTTCATGTCTCTTCTACATCAACATGTGTCCCCTCTTCTTCATGTCTCTTCTTCATCAACATGTGTCCCCTCTTCTTCATGTCTCTTCTACATCAACATGTGTCCCCTCTTCTTCATGTCTCTTCTTTCATCAACATGTGTCCCTCTCTTCATGTCCTCTTCTACATCAACATCTGTCCCCTCTTCTTCATGTCTCTTCTACATCAACATGTGTCCCCTCTTCTTCATGTCTCTTCTTCATCAACATGTGTCCCCTCTTCTTCATGTCCTCTTCTACATCAACATGTGTCCCCTCTTCTTCTTCATCAACATGTGTCCCCTCTTCTTCATGTCTGTTCTCATCAACATTGGTCCCCTCTTCTTCATGTCTCTTCTTCATCAACATGTGGCTCCCTCTTCTTCAGTCTCTTCTACTCAACATGTGTCCCCTCTTCTTCATGTCTCTTCTACATCAACATGGTGTCCCCTCTTCTTCATGTCTCTTCTACATCAACATGTGTCCCTCTTCTTCATGTCTCTTCTTCATCAACATGTGTCCCTCTCTCATGTCTCTTCTCATCAACATGTGTCCCCTCTTCTTCATGTCTCTTCTACATCAACATGTGTCCCCTCTTCTTCAGTCTCTTCTTCATCAACATGTGTCCCCTCTTCTTCATGTCTCTTCTACATCAACATGTGTCCCCCTCTTCTTCATGTCTCTTCTACATCAACATGTGTCCCCTCTCTTCATGTCTCTTTCTATATCAACATGTGTCCCCTCTCTTCATGTCTCTTCTACATCAACATGTGTCCCTCTTCTTCATGTCTCTTCACAAACTGTGTCCCCCCTTCTTCATGTCTCTTCTACATCAACATGTGTCCCCTCTTCTTCATGTCTCTTCTTCATCAACATGTGTCCCCTCTTTTTCATGTCTCTTCTTCATCAACATGTGTCCCCCTTATCACCTGAATCTCCTCCTACATCAACATGTGTCCCCTCTTCTTCATGTCTCTTCTACATCAACATGTGTCCCCTCTTCTTCATGTCTCTTCTACATCAACATGTGTCCCCTCTTCTTCATGTCTCTTCTCTCAACATGTGTCCCCTCTTCTTCATGTCTCTTCTTCACATCAACATGTGTCCCCTCTCTTCTTCATGTCTCTTCTACATCAACATGTGTCCCCTCTTCTTCATGTCTCTTCTACATCAACATGTGTCCCCTCTTCTTCATGTCCTTCTACATCAACATGTGTCCCCTCTTTCTTCATGTCTCTTCTACATCAACATGGTCCCCTCTTCTTCATGTCTCTTCTTCATCAACATGTGTCCCTCTTCTTCATGTCTCTTCTTCATCCACATGTGTCCCCTCTTCTTCATGTCTCTTCTACATCAACATGTGTCCCCTCTTTTCATGTCTCTTCTACATCAACAGGTGTGTCCCCCTCTTCTCATGTCTCTTCTACATCAACATGTGTCCCCTCTTCTTCATGTCTCTTCTACATCAACATGGTCCCTCTTCTTCATGTCTCTTCTTCATCAACATGTGTCCCCTCTTCTTCATGTCTCTTCTTCATCAACATTGTCCCCTCTTCTTCATGTCTCTTCTCTACATCAACATGTGTCCCCTCTTCTTCATGTCTCTTCTCATCAACATGTGTCCCCTCTTCTTCATGTCTCTCTTCATCAACATGTGTCCCCTCTTCTTCAGTCTCTTCTACATCAACATGTGTCCCCTCTTCTTCATGTTCCTCTTCATCAACATGTGTCCCCTCTTCTTCATGTCTCTTCTACATCACATGTGTCCCCTCTTCTTCATGTCTCTTCTTCATCAACATGTGTCCCCTCTTCTTCATGTCTCTTCTACATCAACATGTGTCCCCTCTTCTTCATGTCTCTTCTACATCAACATGTGTCCCCTCTTCTTCATGTCTCTTCTACATCAACATGTGTCCCCTCTTCTTCATGTCTCTCTTCTACATCAACATGTGTCCCCTCTTCTTCATGTCTCTTCTTCATCAACATGTGTCCCCTCTTCTTCATGTCTCTTCTTCATCAACATGTGTCCCCTCTTCTTCATGTCTCTTCTACATCAACATGTGTCCCCTCTTCTTCATGTCTCTTCTTACATCAACATGTGTCCCCTCTTCTTCATGTCTCTTCTACATCAACATGTGTCCCCTCTTCTTCATGTCTCTTCTACATCAACATGTGTCCCTCTTCTCATGTCTCTTCTTCATCAACATGTGTCCCCTCTTCTTCATGTCTCTTCTTCATCAACATGTGTCCCCTCTTCTTTCATGTCTCTTCTACATCAACATGTGTCCCCTCTTCTTCATGTCTCTTCTACATCAACATGTGTTCCCCTCTTCTTCATGTCTCTTCTACATCAACATGTGTCCCCTCTTCTTCATGTCTCTTTACATCAACATGTGTCCCCTCTTCTTCATTCTCTTCTCATCAACATTGTGTCCCCTCTTCTTCATGTCTCTTCTACATCAACATGTGTCCCCTCTTCTTCATGTCTCATTCTACATCAACATGTGTCCCCCTCTTCTTCATGTCTCTTCTACATCAACATGTGTCCCCTCTTCTTCATGTCTCTTCTACATCAACATGTGTCCCCTCTTCTTCATGTCTCTTCTTCATCAACATGTGTCTGTCTCTCTCAGAGGGGCGTGGGGAGGGGCTCCTTATTTTCATCTAAAGTAACAGACAGAGAATCAGCACTTTGGAAACAGGGCTGAAACAGAGGGGATTGTGGGTAATGCTGCAATGATCTGTTTGGTGTTTCAGCCAATCAGAGACAGGCTCTGTATATATCTGAGACCTGTGATATATTGATGAAACACAGTATAACAGGGGACCTTTAAAGTATGTGAATGATTCTGATTAGTTTTTCTCACTATAGATAAAGACAGTCATCAAACCCTGCCTGTGACCCCCCGGCTGACAGAGGACAACACGAACAGAGACAAGTCCAAGAAGAGTGTCTTCAGGAAGTTTTTCACTAAGAAGTAGAACTTTATATTGACTCAGGTGACAAAGACTTTGATATTGAAATGATAAAAGCCTTAATGGATGCCAAGTAGAAGTGTTTGTACTTTAAAAGTTATTTTCGATTGAAGTGCCTCACAGAAAAAGAGAGAAACCTGCAAACTAATGATAATAAAGTTATAATAAATAAACTCAATTCATTCCCAACCCTGGAAAAGTCCTGTAGAAAGTAGGTTTGTGAAGTTCCTTCCACTAAAGGAAGACCAGGAGATGCACTTGAAAGCTCAGAAAACAACATGGAAAAGTCAAGAAGAAAGCAGTGTAACATATTATATCTTAACTCAAAGTCCATTACTCACTTCTTCCCAGATGAATGTTGTCCCTTCGACTGAGGAACGCCAAAAGATGCATTTGAACGCTCCTGAAAAAGCTAGTAAATTGGCCTTCGGTACATTTGATATCTTCTTTCTTTTAAAAGAGTTGCACTGAAGAAGAGCCACGTTCCCACATGCCCCGTTCACACCAACGCGGCTCCAGGGCCGGTCCGGAGCTGGAGCTTTCCTGTTCACACCGCAGCGCCTCTAAGCTCCGGAGTCCGGTTCGTTTTCAAGCACCAAAAAGTTGTCGGTCTAGAAAGCAAGCACCGCATACGTCACGCTTACGTCGGAAGATCTGGGCTGTGTCCAAATAACACGCGACTTCCGCCTTTCTGCCAGCTTCAACATGATCTGTGGAAATAACATTGAGAATCAGTTTGAATGTTATACCATCGTAATGAATGCTGCAAAGCTGGGTATTTTGAGCTTGGCGCATGCAGAGGCTAACAGCAGCTAGCTCTAACGCCATCGAATAGGACGTATATTTTCATTTCATTTCATTTCAAACCTTTATTTATCCAGGTTGTATCCCATTGAGATCATTGATCTCTTTTTCAAGGGAGACCTGCTCAAGTAGGTTCCACATGAAACATTAAAAACATAAACAGAGCAACAAAAGGACATCATACAGTATCATTACAGGGATTACAGTTTACATACTAGCCACATGAACAGGTACCAACAGCTTCCGATTCAGTAGCATCCAACAGAGCTTTAAAAACATATAGTGGCACCAGATTGCTCAGTTTCCATTTTAATTGCAGACTATTCCAGGACAGTGGAGCTGCGCATCTAAATGCTATCTTCCCTAAGACAGTCCTAGCAGTTGCTGATTGGCTAATGGTTACTCAAGACAAAACATCGTTATGACATCATCAAGTGGCCAAAATCTGATCAGCTCATTTTCAGACAGGTTTTTATATAAATTGATCAAAAAGAGAGAGAATCTTTGTTCCTGAAACTTTACCTTCTATCTCCTACCGGATCGTTGTTGAAGATGATGATGATTGTAAAGAACCTTTGAATGTAGCATGTAACTACTGTAAAGTTGGTAGTAAAGTCGTCCCCTTTCTTCCATTTCGTTTCGACAGAGCAAAACGAGTAGCACTTCAATACAATCGGTCATTGTTGTTGTTGTCGATGTGAGGGGTTTCCGCGCGGTTTGGCTTTATGAAGCAGGCACGCAAACGGTTACGTCGTGACGCAAACGATGACGCAATGACGCAGCACCAGTCGGGCTCTGAGCGGTGTGAACAGAGCGGGAGCTGAACCCAAGAACCGGTTCCGAACCAGAAAAGCTCACGGAGCGAGAACGGGAAAAGCCTCGGTGTGAAAGGGGCATCAGATAACAACACCTGCTTGGTCCCCATCATTTGTTCATCTTGAAAAACATTCGTAATTCAGTCAAAATTCACAACAAATTAGTTCATAATTAAGAGACAAGAAGTAGACGGCGATCTTTCTGCAATGTATTAGCTTCATCTCAAAGTCAAAGTGTTTTTGAAACAGACGGATGTTCTCGTCTGCTTGTGTGTGTTTTTAATTTAAAATACTTTGAAGTGACTTTGTCTGAAGAGTGATGTGAACAGACAGCAAATCAACTCAAACTAATTTGTCACATTTAGGAGCTTAAAAAAGAGCTCCATCCTAAAAGATGACGTCGATGTTTCTGGAAACAAACTCCCATTTATTTATTAATGAGCAACAAATCCAAACATCGTCTGCCGCTTTGAGTCAGATCAATAAGTCAATCATTAAAAATAATGAGTCAGATTAAGACGTCGGAGGGAAATCAGGAGTTCAAACACTTCAAGAAATTAAAGCCAATTGAAGAGATTTTTCTGAGAGTCATTCAGAGATTATGAATCGTAAACATCGTAAACATGTGACGTCACTCCATCATTGATTAGCAAGCGTTGTTTATTCTCAGGGTTTCAAATATCAACTCTTTATATTTCTGTTTTCAGTAATAATCGTTGTACTGATTACTGCCGTAGATTTGATAAGAAATATTGAATCAAACTCATTACTTTGATTAAATTGCACTGGATGTTTTTAATAAAAAGCGTCAGCTAAATGAATGTCATTAAATATTTCCACATTTCACCGTCAACTTCCTGGTTATTTTTCCCCATCTCACTTGTTTCTCAGGGTTCTTACGGTCATTAAAAACCTGGAAAAGTCATGGAAATTCAAAATGCTAATTCCAGGCCCTGGAAAAGTCATGGAAATGTAACTAAAGTTGCATCAAGTATAATTTATATTTTATCAAATCGCCGAAATAGTAATACTATAATGATAATAAATACTGTATCGTGTAGTAATGAAACTTAAAATGGCATTTAACTGACGAGGTGTTTTGCTGGTGAGAGATTTGAGTTGGGTTAGGGTTAGTAGTAGTCTATTTGATTTGTTTTAGATGATAGGCACAACATGTTTCATATGCAGACCTTATTTTCCTGTTCCATGTTAAAATAAACCATTTTCAGTGGTACGCTGAGAAAGAGTAATTGTTTTGGTCATGGATAATTAGGTAAAGGTCATTGAAAATCATTGGTGAAAAAGTGTATGAACCCTGGTTGTATTGATATACCAACCATTTATTGATTTATTTACCCGAAAAATGTTTTCGTTTTTTATTTTCCAGTCAGTAAAGTGGGTAAGTAGCTCCAGGAAATAGCCACACCCGAATCCTGTTATATTGTACATTTTCAATAGTCCTTTTTGTTTTTGTATAGTATTTTTTCAACTCAATGTTAGTTTCTTGTCAGTTGCAGTACTTGCTTTTTATTTTCTCTTAACCAGTGGTGAAAGAATAGTTCCCAGTTACTTAACTCAAATTATAAATACTATTGTCTTATAATACTCCATTACAAGCATTAAACATGTCATGTTGAAGTACAGAAGAATAACCAGTTCAATGTTCTTGGCTCTTTTCACAACAGTATATTATAAATTAAGCATTTTACTGTTTGACATTTGACGATGTGGAGACAATTTAAGACATTTCCTCGATAGATTAGTGTGTTTTCTTTGTGCTGTTTCTGTTTCTGATTTTGTGTAAAGCGTCTTTGAGCACTGGGAAAAGCGCTATGAAAATTAAACGTATTATTATTACAGTACTACATAATATCATATCAGCACATGCATTTTATTACGTAAAAGGTAACTATGGCTGTAAAAAGTACAATATTTCCCTCTGAGGTGTAGTTAGATAGAAGTACTTCTTTGCTTACTGCTCTCCCTGCTCTCCCTCCTGTCTGCAGATGTAGAGGTGTAGTTAGATAGAAGTACTTCTTTGCTTACTGCTCTCCCTCCTCTCCCTCCTGTCTGCAGATGTAGAGGTGTAGTTAGATAGAAGTACTACTTTAATGTATAAGAGTTAACACCCCTCTAGCATGGGGAGAATAGCAGGCTGCGATGACCTGACCATTCCATCTTTTCTGGATCTTATGAATATCACTTTGTGGTAAATGTGATTCCTGTAAAAGCAGTATTTGGGAATTCAACCTCTTAGCTCTATTTAACACTTACCGGTACTTAAGTTTCGATTGGGTTATTGAGCCCACGTACATTCCATGAAGTTATCTTAAATTCTGTAGAAGTACTACTTTAACTTACTGCTCTCCCTCCTCTCTGACCCATCTGCAGATGTAGAGGTGTAGTAAGTACTTTAATCATTGCTCTCTGACCTGTCTGTTCCCTGCAGATTTAGAGGTGTAGTTAGATAGAAGTACTACTTTTACCTACTGCTTTTCCTCCTCTCTGATCCCTGCTGATTTAGAGGTGTAGTTAGATATAAATATTTATTTTACTTACTGCTCTCCCTCCTCTCTGATCCCTGCAGATTTAGAGGTGTAGTTAGATAGAAGTACTACTTTACTTATTGCTCTCTGACCTGTCTGCAGATTTCGAGATGTAGTACCTCCCGCGGCCTCATGGTGTCGCTGTCGCTGCAGTAAAGCGCCTCTCTCCTCCGGCTCTCTCGGTGTGAGTCTGCGGGCTCCAGCCGGCAGATTGTCCGGTTCAAAAGTTTATTTCCAGCGCTTGACATTGATTGAACCATTAACCCTGCGGCGCCAACACAGCTAATGATTTTCTCTTCTGCTTGTTTTTGTGCTGCAGGACAGCAGGAAGCTCTTCTTCTTCTCTCTCTGTGCGGCTTCTCTCACTTCTCATGCTTTTTGTTTCATAATCCGAGGCCGTTCTCGTCCTGTGTGAATTCATGTTTCCCTGCGAGAGGTGTTTGTTGATTTGATCCACAGATTCCTATAAAGGTTAAAGATTCAACATCAAGACTGCAGCATCAAGGTTTGGTACAAAACACGTGACTGTTGCATAAAACGGACATTAAGTAAACACATATTTGTCAAACAATTGAAACAACAACAGTTAAAAACATTTATTATGGATTAATGCAATATTTTAAACAATAAAATGCGCAAAAGTTTAGAAAATCTTACAAAATACTTCCAGTCAAAAACCAATCAAGCCATATTACTGTAATAGTTTTTTTAAATGGTGTATTTTCTTTTTCATGCAATACATTTAATTGTTTAAAAACATTCTTAAATCAATTCAATCTCTCATGAACTGTAAAGTGAACATGTTTGCATTTAATAAATGAAGAAATGGAAACGAAATAGCCTTTAAATTATGCAATAACAAATAGTGGCATGATGATAGCGATAAGAATGTAAGCTCATTTCATCTTTGAGACGTTTGTTTGTCTCCATGGATATAATGTAAGTTAAATCAGACACTTAAAGGTGGTTTATGAGTCCGTTTTCCTATCTATAAAAAAGATAAAATATATGTAAAAAAATCAAATCTGACTGCATTTAATGTGCATAAATATTTGTTTGCAAATTAAAGGCTTTAATTATAAATAATTGATATTTAAAAACACTGTATCTTAGCTCCATACACACTGAGTGACCAACAGCTTCCCTGTCTCCGTTATATATATGTTTTTGTATTGGACTCATTTTTGTCCCTGCAGGCCTCCGTCTGATTCCCGTTTCAACATAAAGCTCACGGCTACAGAAGAAAAACAGAAACCAGCAGGAGAGCAGAGACAGAAATGTCTGAGTGATTTATGCTGCAGACAAAACCCCAGTTTAACCAGTTCACTCACAGTTTAAATGTCAATTCATCACTGCGCAGACTGGGACTGTTTCTATTGCAAAATGAGTCCGTTTTTGCGGTAAAATGCATCAGTTTCTTGCAGAGGATTTATCTATTTATTTTCACCCTGTTCAAACTCAGCTGGTTTCTATTGGTGGCAGGATATACAATATTCTAGCACTCAGGAATGGATTTATGCTGTTTTTCTTCTCCCTAAAACATGCATTAAAATCTTAAAGATTAAGCAATTGATGACGTAGCCTAGTCAAATGAATGCTTATTGAAACAGCACTTCTCTGTATCTTAATCAAATCAACAAAATACACAGAACATGTTCCTACAATCCTATTAAACAAACAATTCTAAATACAACAATGATCAGTCAGCTTATTTAACACATCTGTCACACATGTTATTATTTTAACAAAGTGTACTAAACTCATTTCCAATTGATGGTCTCTCGGGGCCAAAACACGATGTTGTGCAATCACAGTCAATGCTGATTCTAATGTAATTTAGTGTAAATATATTGAAATGTAATTATTTTAATGAAAGAAGGAAGTTGGATAAAAACCAAAAGGAAGAGTTTTTTCACGAATTATATAAAAAAAGCAGGAAATATTTACAGAAAAAATAGAACATTGTGTCAAAAAGCTGCAGAAATTGTATTTAATTTACAGTGAGACACTTTTGCTTGGTTTTTTATTTTAACAAACTGTTGTCTTTTACTTTAACGTATTGTTTGATTTCAGGCGAAAATAGCCATTATAGCAGCATTCAAAGAAATATGATATATATATTGAAATAACGTCAATGTGCCTCCACAAAAATGACACTAAACAGGTCATTATATCATGCAAGAAAAGGAGATATAGCTGATGATTATAGATTACAATGAAATGTAATTATTAGCAGATATTATACACGTACAAAGTAAGAACTTCACGGTTTGTTGACGCTTCTAATCTGACAGTTTAATCAGATTCACGCCCACATGGACATTTATCCAATTCAAACTGTCAGTGTTTTACTCATAACATCATATTTACATTAACATTTAAATACTTATCTGATCGGAAAGATAAAAACAGATCTCAGTGTCACGTCTTTGAATAAGTCAAATAAATGTATCCGTCGATAAAAACATTACAAATTCCTATTAAGTCCAATCTTAACGTGCTTGTCTCTTCACATCAAATAAAATGTAATCCTATAATTGTTTATTAAAGTGTGGCTCAAGAACAATAGGTCGATGTCGATCCAACATAAAGTAAATCGATGAAATGTACATTATATGTATGTTGCTGTAGTTTCAGTGTCTGCCTGTAGGAGGCGCCCTCTGTCTGTAATATCCCTCCGCCTCATCACAACTTTCTCTCTGACCCCTAAAGCCAATAATCATCAGGGTGTCCGCGGGGTCTTAAAAAGTATTAAAGTTGATGAATCAATTTAGCGAAAATTAAGGCTATTAAAAAGTATTAAACGGCATTTTCCAAGGTATTACATTTTGTAGGTTGTTTTCAATAAGTATATAAATGGTCCAAAGAGATTGTATTCTACAGTCTGCCTGAATGTAATCATTGCGTAGGTGTGTAGTGTGATTCTGTGGAGTTTAGTTATGGCATCCCGTTGGATTTGACGTCATCTGAACAGGACATCGCACGCTCACTGCTTGATAGCGCGCGAAGGTCCGTTTACGCCGGTTGTTAAACAACATGGTTATGGGGAAATGCAAGTCTGCGTCCAAATGGTTGGAAGATAAGGAGGAAGGACAATCAATACTGTATAGCAAATGTGAGGTAAAGTGTGTCGCCAATGTAACCGGTTAAAACTCAAAGTGGCGATGAGGTCTTAAAATGTATGGAAAGGGTCTTAAAAAAGGTCTTAAAAGGTGTTACATGTGACTTCAGGATTCCTGCATATACCCTGAATCATAATAATAATAATAATACTCTGTTTACAGGCAGTCAGCATGTGGAGAAATCATTTAGCGTCTGTAGCCTACGTGTAGAGGAAATACAAACACGAGTAAAACACTCACTTTAATTAGACAGAAAATGGTTTACTGTAACAACCACATTTTGTCCGTTATGCAAATTCATATTCCTAAATCAAACCATATAGAACACCTTTAATTGCTGTTAAAACTCTCCAAAAAAGCCCTTAAATGGTCCCTTAAAGGTAACTTTTATGCATTAGAATGAGTAGCCCAAAAGGTCTCTGAAAACCCCAGAAAAGCTCCCCTTAAAACCCTGCTTTTTACTTAAGAATCCAAATAAACTATTCCAGGTTAATGGAACCCCCTATAATAACCACAGGAACCACATTTAAGACCTCAATAAGAAACCTCTTAACTTTGTGAACCCCCTTACACCCTTTAGGAGTCACTTAAACGTTCAAGAACTCAACTTTAGAAGCAGAACCCCTTGAAATAAAACCCATGAAACTCTTCATAACATGTTGAAACGTCTAAAGAGCCATTGGAGCTTCCCTTAAGTCAACTTTTTTCCTACTAAATCGATCTTTTGTGTTTTAATTACTCGCCCAGTGTTTCCTTGAATACCAGAAGAAAAGTTCCAGAGAGTTATTGGATTCTTTGTGGAGGCATGTCAGAAAAACAAGTTCCTCAAGAACTCAACGAAACACAGGGTCCTTAATAGAGAGACAAATGCACCGGATGACATATCACTTAGAGAACATAAGAGACCCCTGAGAAGTAGCAGAAACCAGTTTAATCCCCACAGGAAACGTCTTATTAACACTAGACTCTAAAAACCTAAAGAACTCAGAGAACCCCTTAACAAACCCCTTTAAGCTCTGGTCAGAACCTGAGGAACCCCTTAATGCTCTGACACTCCTCCACTCTTTCAGCTTCTTTGAAAGGGAAACAGAACTTTTTTACATTTCAGAAAAACAGCAGGTGTTCAGTGGCAAATATCAAATCTGTCTCACAGCATCATTTCAAAAGCAAACGAGAACTTTAGACCTTTAGAAACACTTTTATTCTGCGCTGAAATCTAACTTCAAACTCTTCTGGGGGTTATTAAAGTTAAACCTGTTGTACTTAAACTGATGGGATTAATAGATAGATACTAAAAGCAGATCTTTTAATAACATGCATGTCGAAAAAAACAGATTTCTTTGGTTTCTAATGATGGTTGAGATGTTAATTACGATGAGGTCAGAGGTCACAATCATATTTCTTTGTCTTTGATTACATTTAAAAAAAAACATATTTTTGTTCCAGCCAAACAGAATCATGTAATAAAAGTAGACATGTTATAATAAATATAATTATTGTCAGGGAATAATTTCGCCCTACATGTTTACCTTTCGCCCTCTGACGCAGCTGCCCTAACCCTTGAGCAGCCGCTATCTCCCTTAAGGAGGGGCTGCCCTAGCAAGTTGTTGTTGTTACCAGTTTGTGACCGGGCCACTCTCGGTCAGAGATAGTTATTGTTGTGGGACACCTGGAACACATCCTTCTCGGGGTGTAGATGACCCCGAGCCATAAGCGACAACAAATGTGATTCAGTGTCCTCAGCTGTTTAGTCTCTCTATTGAAGAATGTTGATTATTACACTCTGAACTAGTTAAACCCTGGAGCTACAGGAGGGGTCTGCAGAATTGATGGTGGCATCTCAACCGTGTGGTCAGACCGTGGCCCGTGACATGTCTTGTGAATTCTCCGGCCGAAGCTCCAAATAAACCGTCAGTGTTCGCCATCAAAGCTCCAGCTCTCCTCGTCTCTCTCTGAGTCCTGACTCCATCAGAGCTCCAGCTCTCCTCGTGTCTCTCTGAGTCCTGACTCCATCAAAGCTCCAGCTCTCCTCGTGTCTCTCTGAGTCCTGACTCCATCAAAGCTCCAGCTCTCCTCGTGTCTCTCTGAGTCCTGACTCCATCAAAGCTCCATCTCTCCTCGAGTCTCTCTGAGTCCTGACTCCATCAAAGCTCCAGCTCTCCTCGTGTCTCTCTTTGAGTCCTGACTCCATCAAAGCTCCAGCTCTCCTCCTGTCTCTCTCTGAGTCCTGACTCCATCAAAGCTCCAGCTCTCCTCGTGTCTCTCTGAGTCCTGACTCCATCAAAGCTCCAGCTCTCCTTGTCTCTCTCTGAGTCCTGACTCCATCAAAGCTCCAGCTCTCCTCGTGACTCTCTGAGTCCTGACTCCATCAAAGCTCCAGCTCTCCTCGTGTCTCTCTGAGTCCTGACTCCATCAAAGCTCCAGCTCTCCTCGTGTCTCTCTTTGAGTCCTGACTCCATCAAAGCTCCAGCTCTCCTCGTGTCTCTCTGAGTCCTGACTCCATCAAAGCTCCAGCTCTCCTCGTGTCTCTCTGAGTCCTGACTCCATCAAAGCTCCAGCTCTCCTCGTGTCTCTCTTTGAGTCCTGACTCCATCAAAGCTCCAGCTCTCCTCGTGTCTCTCTCTGAGTCCTGACTCCATCAGAGCTCCAGCTCTCCTCGTGTCTCTCTGAGTCCTGACTCCATCAAAGCTCCAGCTCTCCTCATGTCTCTCTCTGAGTCCTGACTCCATCAAAGCTCCAGCTCTCCTCGTGTCTCTCTGAGTCCTGACTCCATCAAAGCTCCAGCTCTCCTCGTGTCTCTCTTTGAGTCCTGACTCCATCAGAGCTCCAGCTCTCCTCATGTCTCTCTGAGTCCTGACTCCATCAAAGCTCCAGCTCTCCTCATGTCTCTCTGAGTCCTGACTCCATCAGAGCTCCAGCTCTCCTCGTGTCTCTCTGAGTCCTGACTCCATCAGAGCTCCAGCTCTCCTCGTGTCTCTCTGAGTCCTGACTCCATCAAAGCTCCATCTCTCCTCGTGTCTCTCTCTGAGTCCTGACTCCATCAAAGCTCCAGCTCTCCTCGTGTCTCTCTGAGTCCTGACTCCATCAAAGCTCCAGCTCTCCTCGTGTCTCTCTGAGTCCTGACTCCATCAAAGCTCCAGCTCTCCTCATGTCTCTCTGAGTCCTGACTCCATCAGAGCTCCAGCTCTCCTCGTGTCTCTCTGAGTCCTGACTCCATCAAAGCTCCAGCTCTCCTCATGTCTCTCTGAGTCCTGACTCCATCAGAGCTCCAGCTCTCCTCGTGTCTCTCTGAGTCCTGACTCCATCAGAGCTCCAGCTCTCCTCGTGTCTCTCTGAGTCCTGACTCCATCAAAGCTCCAGCTCTCCTCATGTCTCTCTGAGTCCTGACTCCATCAAAGCTCCAGCTCTCCTCGTGTCTCTCTGAGTCCTGACTCCATCAAAGCTCCAGCTCTCCTCATGTCTCTCTGAGTCCTGACTCCATCAAAGCTCCAGCTCTCCTCGTGTCTCTCTGAGTCCTGACTCCATCAAAGCTCCAGCTCTCCTCGTGTCTCTCTGAGTCCTGACTCCATCAAAGCTCCAGCTCTCCTCGTATCTCTCTGAGTCCTGACTCCATCAAAGCTCCAGCTCTCCTCGTGTCTCTTTGAGTCCTGACTCCATCAAAGCTCCAGCTCTCCTCGTGTCTCTCTGAGTCCTGACTCCATCAAAGCTCCAGCTCTCCTCGTGTCTCTCTGAGTCCTGACTCCAGTTGCTTCAGAAGTTTCCCCCACAGTAATAATAATAATAATACATTTCATTTATACAGCACACTTTAAAAACAGCGTCATCTCACGGTGCTTCACAAAGCTATAAGGTCAGTAAAGTGCGGTGTGGAACAGGTGGGTCTTGAGGCTTTTTAAACTTTGAAATATATGTTTGTTTAGCCGTCAATGATGCGTTAACATATGCTAACAAGCTGTTATAATGTTTTCCTTAAAAATAACAATCACACATGTTGGAAAGGTGCAGAATAAAGACAGATGGTGAATGTTTCATCTTCTTTAACACTTTTTTAAGAAGAGCTTTTGAATGTGTTTCTACATTTAGAGGAAAATGAAGGGTTAGTTTGACGTGAAGTCCCAGCCGGTATCGGACAGGTCAGACATTCAGATCCAAACTCCTTGTTGGAGGAACAGGCTGCACATTGAAGATGGAGATGAGACGTATGAATCTGGTTCATTGGGTAGCCTGGGATACAATACACTTTTTAAATCTATATATTATATATCTACAAGCTGAGTGAATGTTAGCGGCAGCCAAAGGACTTTAGAGCACTGATTTGTAACCTGTAACCCTTTAAGGAACCCCCAAATACATTAAGATCTCCTTTAAAAACTCCTAAACCCTCTTAAAGTGAGTGGAAACCCCTAAGACCCAACAAAGTCCCTTAAGTAGACCGGCAACTCCCTTAATAACTTCTAGAACCTTCCTAACAATCTGGAAAATACCTTAAGGATCCTCAGGAACCCTTTGAATACCCCCTTAAAATCTCTAGCATATCACCAAGCCCCTCACACTCTCCCTCAAGAATCAGTTAACCCCTTAATTTTTCCCAAAACACTTTAAGAACTGCCAAAAAAAACTCAGTAACCCCCTTAATGACAATTGAAGACCACCTAAGAAACACTTAAACCCAAAAGGTCTCTGAAAACCCCAGACAACCTTTTATAACGCTCCCCTTAAAACCCTGCTTTTGACTTAAGAACCCAAATAAACTATTCCAGGTTAATGGAACCCCCTATAATAACCACAGGAACCACATTTAAGACCTCAATAAGAAACCTCTTAACTTTGTGAACCCCCTTACACCCTTTACACTTTGGGAACCCCCTTACACCCTTTAGGAGTCACTTAAACGTTCTCCAAGAAATCAACTTTAGAAGCAGAACTAGAACCCCTTGGAATAAAAACCCTGAAACTCTTTATAAGATAAGATAAGAATTACTTTAAACCTCCGTAACCCCCTTAATGACAATTGAAGAACACCTAAGAAACACTTAAACCCAACTTTGAACTCCCTGTTGTTAGATGACAAACTAAAGAGACCATGTGATGCGTTAGCAGCTTTTTGAAAGTGCTCTTATTCAGAAGAACATGAATGGAGTCTGGTCGACTCAGCTTGAAGTTGGTTATTGAAATAAGACGTAAGGAACTGTCCTGTACTGCAAGTTACAGTTTGAATGTGTTGTACATATACATCTGGTCTGGTTTGGTTTCTCTGTGAGCATGTACATTGTGTTTTAAAGTTGAACTTGGTGGTTGATTGTTGACCAACAAACAAGTCAAGGAAGGCAATCTCGCTTTCATCCGTCACAGCGCAAATGTAAGTCTTTAATGGGGTTTACACTTGGGTTAAGTGGGTCTAGTCTGGTTGTATTTGACGCCCCGTGTTGTTGGTCATTTAAAAAAAAATTAAAACAATATTAAAGTCTGGTTTGTTAGTAAGTTAGCCAACAAAAGAACAAACAGACTGAAAACACTTAACTGGATCCTGGTTTGGTTTGAAGTCCCAGTCAAAAATAACCTATTTTTGTGGCTTCTTTATCTACATTTGTTCTATTTGAACAACCAGCACAAGCCGCCACTTCTCTTCACTTCCTTTTGAAAAATCCACCTGCTGGTTTTGTTTGAAAGGTTTAACGCGAAGAAATCGTAAAAATCTGATCAAAAGTCAGACAATTGGTGAAGAACCTGCAGGTGGAGTGGAGGCAGGGGGAGTGGAGGCAGGGGGATGGAGGCAGGGGGATGGAGGCAGGGGGATGGAGGCAGGGGGATGGAGGCAGGGGGATGGAGGCAGGGGGATGGAGGCAGGGGGATGGAGGCAGGGGGAGTGGAGGCAGGGGGAGTGGAGGCAGGGGGAATGGAGGCAGGGGGAATGGAGGCAGGGGGAATGGAGGCAGGGGGTTCTCTCTGAGGCTAAATGGATGTATTCATCTGCACCTCCTCTTCCTCCTTCTCCTCCTCCTCCTCCTGATATAAGCAGAGTCGCTGATCGGTCCAAACTCAGCTCACATCCTCAGCTTCTGTGAGCAAACTAACAACAACAACAACAACAATAAACAAACACGCAGTATGTTTAGTGCACTGAGTCACAGAGGAGCTGACAAACAAAACAGCCAGTTAAACTTCCCCCTTTCCAAATAAGAGCATGACGGAAAACAACAATGAACAACATTCAATTTAACGCATGCAGAATGTTGGTTAGTGTTCACACTCTTATTCCTTTTATTGTTGCTATTATTATCATTTTAATGTTTGAACTTGGAGGTAATAGCTTGACTAAAAGTACACTTGTGTGTTTTTTTAGGAACTCAAAGCCAACAGTTCTTCTTTAAAGGCCATGAGATGTGACTGAACATCTGAGAAAAAGCCAAGTAAGTTGACCTGGTTGGTATTTTAAGCTCAATTGTCCTCAATTATGATCATTTATTCATTTCCAACCGAATAATACACTATAATAATGCAATTGTCAAAACAAATACTACTGTGTAATGTTTTCATGTGTTTCCCTCTGTTTCCTAAAATACAAGTAAACTCTGAAGCTCCTTTAGAAATGTCAGAAACATGTGCACTTATTGTGCAAAAACCACAACGATAGGCTAATGTGAGAAAGTAGGAATACGTATTTTACAAAAACCCATTTGAGAGTAAAAAGACTAACTTAGATCAATTTAAAAGACATTTAATTTATTTTTTAGTGAGATCTGATATTTTCTCTTTTCAGTCAGCTTCGTCTAAAACCTTCAAACTGAAATAAAATCATACTTTTACGTGTTTTCCAGGAATGTCTGTCGTGTTCCTTCTTCCTCTGTCTAATATCTACATTATATTTATTATGAATCGTCAGAATCTGAGCCTTTTCTTAATATCTCAGAGAAAGGCTCTTCACATCTGTGTCTCGCTGCGGAGCTCCGGCTCGGTGACGCTTCGGGGTTTCGGTGCGTAAAAACGGCTCCAAGGGTCCGAGACCTTCCGCTGATCCTCCGGGTGAACAAATGTCCTTCATTTGGAGACAGAAATATCGGTGTGTTTTTTAAACCGAAAGAAATCTCTCGTTTCTGAGGAGATCTCTGTCTTTCATTGAAAGGGATTTTCTGTCACATTTTGCCACTTTGGATGGAAACACTTTGCGTTTTTCTGTCTTTGTTGGTCCTAAGAAAAACCCAAGAGAATTGAATTAATATATAATCTGCCTCAAAATCGTTAGACTATTTAGTTTGTTGCTCCATATCCAACACGTTCCCGGGTTTTTAGCACAATACTGATTGTTTTTAGAGGTTTAATGTCACTCTGAGGCTTTCACCCCGCCTTAGAAGTGTTCAAATAACTCTGATTTGGCTCCATGTGTCTCAGATTGCTGTCGCAGCATCTTTCACTGAGAAGCTTTTATTTTGTTGAGTTGATAACACTCTGCTTCTCTTTCATTATGTGTGGTCACATGCATGCAGGACCGATGTGCAGTGGATCAACAATAGCTCTATCAATAATATTAATTAGTGATAGTGATATTAGTAGTCTGACAATAACAGTACTATGGTAGAATTACAGTCAATGAAACAGCCCTTTATATCAGCAGTAATTGAGGAAGGGGGGGGGGGGGTGGTACTGCAGTTTGTACACTAGTATCAGTATAGGCTGGATATATCTTATCAGTAACAATACAATATCTGTAAATGTATTGCGTAAAACCTTTGTTTATATCGTGTCTGCACATGTCGTAAAAAAGCTCTATACGTAATAATACATAAGCTATTATAGATAATAGTGCATGTATCCTATATTTATTTTCTGTAACAGAACATGAATAATGCTCTTGTAGCCTACTTTATTATTAGTGTGAGTATTTGAACATACAGTGGTCTCCTGTATAATAATGGCAGCAGCTGATAGGCCGTAGCAAATGTTATTTTATAAATACCAAAGTCTTTACAGTTTCTTCAGTCATTTCACATTTATTTTATTTCCTTGCGTGTAAACCTCTTAGGACATATTTGATATTCCTTGCAGATAACAAGGGGACATATATAATAGGTCTAACATGAGGCAAATGGAAACATCCAATGTGTCCATAATATACTCGAGAGAGCCAATGATGTTAATGCTTAATATAATTGAATATAAACTCCCTGTAGGTTAATACAGCCCTCAGTGTGAGTATTTATTAATGCAGCAGTACATGAGGTACGTGTGCAGTAGTATACTATAGACTGTATATAAAGAGAGTACACTGAAGAAGTAATGTCATCTCTTATATCAGACTTGGATGTAAGGTGTGAAATAAAAGAAAAAGTGAAATATTTCCTGTTCAAAATATAAAAATAACCATCCTTTAATTGTAAAATGTACTATTTATTTTTTCCACAATTATTAGTTTGCCGATGCCAAACGGCTGAAAAAAGAAATGTCTCTGCGCGTTCTCCGTTGGCCTCCAGCTCTCCGCGGTTTATTGAACCCTCACTAGTCACTGAAAGTGTTTCTGCCTCCGGATCACTTCTCCTCCAACATGGAGCCGCCGGGAGGAAATCTTAAAACCCCTTCCAGGAAGCAGAAACCCTGACATGACTTTTACGCTTCTCCGGCGCGCACTTTTACGCACGGAGAAATCGGCTTTTGGAGAAAACAGAATCCTCAGCCTCAGTGCGCGCATTCAGTCTGCTGCTGCTATCTGACACTAAAATCACCTCCGCGTGTCCTGACCGTGTCCGCGTGCCTTCCTCTGTTTATTTTGCCTCAGACTTCTGGATGTAAACAGTTTTGAACACGCCGAAGGGGAAAATATTTGAATCGGAGGAGTGTAAATATGAGGAGCGGCGGGGATTTGGTGTACGCATGCACGGTGTGTGTTTCCAGCGACAGGGTTTAGTTTAGCTGGGGGGGGGGGGGGGGGGGGGGGGGGGGGATGAGAGGAGGGGGGGGGGGGTGGGGGATGAGAGGAGGGGAGGGTGAGGGCGGAAGGCAGTGTTGAAGGGTGAGTGTGTTTTCCACGCTGCAAAAAGTGTCCGTGTTGCAAGTCATTTGGGGCGTGTAAGACACTCTGAAAGTCTATTATTTGTGCAGAAAATATCTGAGAAATATACATTAACGACAACAAATATATACCTTTTTAAATAAAGCTTTCTACGCTGCAAAAAGTGTCCATGTTGGAAAATCCTTTTGGATATGTTAGACACTCTGAAGGTCTGTTATTCGTGCAGAAAGGTCACACAATATAACAATAAAGCCCATACATATATACCTTTAAATAAAGCTGAATTTATTTGACTTGAAAAAGTGATTGTCTTTGAAAAAATGTGGACCTGGAGACACTATTTTTAACATAAAAATGCAGATAAAATCGGCAGAACAATCAAAATAAACAATTCACCTGAACAAAACAAACAAATAAATATCAAATGTTTTTATTTTGAAAATGTGACTTGGAGACACTTGTTCTGACATAAAAATGTAAACAGAATCAACAAATCAACCGAAATAAACAAATCGTTTTTGAAAATAAAAATAAATAGATATCAAATTGTTTAGATTTTCATGTTTATTTTTGATCGAACTATTATTTTTAAACTCGATAACCATTCAAAAAAAGAGAGGTCGGGTTGGGCACTTTTTGCAGCGTGCACGGCGCTGGTGCATGTGTGTGTTTCCCTGTGCGTCATGATTGGCTGAACGCGCAGAGGACGCCTTAATATTTAATACTAATGTTCCCCTGGTTGGCTGAGGACTGGAAAGGTCCAACCAATGTTTTTTACTTGCTTTAGTGGCTGTGGCTCCCTAATTAATTGCAGCTATCTGTCTCCTATCGATGTGTGTGTACATGTGTGTGTGTGTGTGTTTCCCTTTCTCTCCCCAAAGCGAACATGAAATAGTTTGTTGGGCTATACTTTCTTCTTCCTACCGTTCCCCCCTTCCTTCCTTCCCGTTCGGGTTCGCAGGCAGAGTCAGGACAGATTGAAGCCCAGCTGTGTTCCTCGCTTTCGGTCGTTGCCATTTTCCCCCCTCATTGCCCGGTGATGTTGGATATGGGAGAGCGCAAAGAGGTGAAAATGATTCCTAAATCGTCGTTCAGTATAAACAGTTTGGTGCCCGAGGCCGTGAAAAACGACAACAACAACCACCAGAACCAGCAGCACCACCAGAACCAGCAGCACCTCCACCAGACCCACCTCCACCGGCCCGGCGTGCCGGAGGAAGCCGAGCAGAAGGCTCCTCTTCCGGCCGTGCAGCAGGACAGCAAAGCGGATCCTAAAAGTGACTCCTCCGGTCCGGATAGCTGCCCGGACGAGAAGGAGAAACCGGAGGAAAAGAAGGACGGGAAAGACGGGGACGGAGGAGGGAAGGACGGAGATAAGAAGAGCGGCAAGTACGAAAAACCTCCTTTTAGTTACAACGCTTTGATCATGATGGCCATCAGGCAGAGTCCGGAGAAGCGGCTCACCCTGAACGGCATCTACGAGTTCATCATGAAAAACTTCCCGTACTACCGGGAGAACAAGCAGGGCTGGCAGAACTCCATCCGGCACAACCTGAGCCTGAATAAGTGCTTCGTAAAGGTTCCCAGGCACTACGACGACCCGGGCAAGGGGAACTACTGGATGCTTGACCCCAGCAGTGATGATGTTTTCATCGGTGGCACCACGGGCAAGCTCCGGCGGCGGTCCACCACTTCCCGGGCCAAGCTGGCCTTCAAGCGGGGCGCGCGGCTGACCTCCGGGCTGACCTTCATGGACCGCGCCGGCTCCCTGTACTGGCCCATGTCCCCGTTCCTCTCCCTGCATCACCCGCGGGCCGGCAGCGCCCTGGGCTACAACGGGACCTCCTCTGGGTACCCGGGCCACCCCATGTCCTACAGCACCATGTTGACGCAGAACATGGGGGGCAACCACTCGTCGTTCCCGAGCTCCAACGGGCTGAGCATGGACCGGCTGGTCGGCGGGGATCTCCCCTACGCGACGCACCACCTGACGGCTGCGGCTCTGGCGGCCTCCGCGGTGCCCTGCGGCCTCTCGGTGCCTTGCTCCGGGGCCACTTACTCCCTGAACCCGTGCTCGGTCAACCTGCTGTCCGGGCAGAGTTACTTTTTCCCCCACGTCCCTCACCCCTCCATGACCGCTCAGCCCGGAGGCTCCCTGCATGCCGCCCGGGCTTCGGCCTCCAATTCGCCGCAGGCTCCGTCCTCCTCGCTGGCTTGTGACTCTCTGAGGCCGGGTCTGTCCGGTTCTCTGCCGGCCTTCCCCTCGGGACTTTCCGGGGGTTTGTCTGACTATTTTACGCATCAAAACCAGGGGTCGACCTCCAACCCGCTTATACACTAACACACTCCAAACCCTCACCCATAGCTCACCTTTCCATCCATCCCTCACCCCCCCATTTCCACCCCTGAAGGAGTGAAACTCTTAAAAATGACTGGAACTGTAAGTTGAACATTTTACACTGAACATTTACATTGTAAAAAAACTGAAATATTATACCTATAGAGAAAAGAAGAGAGACTTAAACTGCAAAAACAAAAAAGAGCAGCAGAGAAACTGACAGAAAGCAGCCCTGAAGTTTCCAGGTATTTTTTAATATTATTATTATTATTATCTCTTCTTCTTCTTCTTTTCTGCTCCGTTTCCCGCTGCAGTTGAATTTGTGTGTACATAATGTCTGTTCCTATAAGTGTCCGGGTCTGTCTCTGTATAATACTGTCAGTCAGCGACGTGCAATGTGACTTAAAAACAGAGAGGATGGTTAGGCTGATTTACTTCTGTTGTTCGAGGAGGCATTACTTTTATAGAATGTGTATTTAAAATAGTTTTGTCTAATTTTAAGATTTAAAATAATATTAATAATATCTCTAATAGCCGGTTTTTTTACCCGCATGTGTGCAGTATTATCAGGTATCATGCGGGCTAAGAAGAGCCGCGTTGGAGGAATGATTTCATTGGAGAAAACACTAATTTCTTTTTTAATTATTATTTTCTTTTCAGTGAAATGTGTTTTATTTCTAAAGCGAATCCTGCCGTTTAAAGTCCAGAGGCTTGTTTTTTTTTTTATAATTTCATTTCCCAGTTTAAAAACATGTACTTTTTATAGACCAAAGAATCGGTTTTTAGGAAATTTATTCAGCTTACAGAGGCCTAATGTAGTAGGAATTAGAATGAATGGATGAATGAGTGAATAGAAAATGAATTGTGCCTCCATCACTGCAGAAAATGTCCATTTAAACGAGATTTTTATTGCATTTTTTATGAAGAATATTTGTTGTTTTGTTAAATTAGCGAACAATTCAATGGAGTTTGGTGGCGCCGATTTTTAAATGTATTTCACTGAATGTTTTATTGGTGCAGCTGGAGGCCTTTTGCCTTAACCCGCCTCGTTTAACTCCTAATTAAATAGAATACTAAAACGTAAATCTCTCGTTTTTAAATGGATATTTCCTCGGTGATTTTTTTTTTTTTTTTTTTTTTTTACTGTGAACGTGATCGCCGCTAAAAACGAATTTCACGCATCTTCTTTTATTTGTATAATTAGTAAAAGAAAGTTAAAAAAAAATGTCTATTTGTAATTTGAATTTGGGGGTTTCCTTCTTTTCTAAAAAGGCAAAACAATGTAAAAAAAAAACCCGTTTGTTTGACAGAAGAAGAAAAAAAAATGCCTCATTATCTAATACTACTTGGAATGATTGTCCTTTAATTGTCGTCACTGGTTGTGATAATATTGTGGTCTTATTCTTATTCCCGTGTTTGTCGCTTACAGAAGTTAAAGAAAAAAGATAAAAAAAATGTTTTAATCATAAAAAAATAAAAGAATAGGTTGCATTCATAACTAACGCATATCCCTTTGTCTTCTTTACCACGTGTTGTTACTGTTGTTATCACCAGGGAATCAAAAGTATCGTAATTCTTATTTTTAAAAGAATTATGTAGAATTTTTTTTCTTCTAAATTTAACCAAAATGTTGGGGTTTTTGTTAAAGCGATTATTCACTGTGTAGTTTTCTAAATTACACTTTTATGGTTTTATTGAACAGCAAAATGTCTTACAATCCAACACATGCATTCAGAGGCCTTGGTTTTATTTACAAATAAAAATACACGTGACTGTTTTTGGTTTATAGGAAAGCAAACATCTCTTAAAACCAAACAAATGCTTTTGAGAAGCCTTGGTTTTATTTACAACTCTTAAAAAAGAAGTCCAGAAATATCCCCTCTTGTCCACTTGAGGTTTATTTTTGTTTATGTTTTGGGCAGTTTTGCTTCTGGTTGTTTACGCACACAGCGGAAAACTGCTCTGCACCTTGTGCGTAAAGCTTCTTTTACGCATACAGATTTACGCGCGTCTGGGTGGAAAAACTGTGTCAAATGATGCAACAGAGGTCGCGCTCAGGCTGCTGGAGCCTGACTGACTTGTGTGACATTTTCTTTCCTTTCTGAAACCCGAGGCGCTGCAAGCTGCGGCCCGCGGGCTCACTGCGGGCTTTCCTGTGTGTTTTTGTGCAGAAAATCCCAACAGAATATCACCACATGCGCTCTAACGTCACATGGTTTCTTTCAAACGCTGCTGTGTTTTGGTGCTTCAGTTTGATTTCACTCGCAAACATCGAACTGTGTTTAAACATTTGGATTTGGATTTCAATGTGCAGATGTTTGGTCTTTTTTGGTTGCAGAAAACTCTGATTTTGAGTCTGAATGTGAGCGTGTTTTCTTTGTCATGTGGTGTGTTTGTGTTTCTGCTGCAGCTAGTGTGTGTGTGTGTGTGTGTGTGTGTGTGTGTGTGTGTGTGTGTGTGTGTGTGTGTGTGTGTGTGTGTTTTGTCTCTGTATGTGTGTGTGTTTTGGATCATTATTTACAGATCAAACCAAAACTATTTTGCAAACAGCTGCAAATTGTATTATTTTAAACTTGCACATGTTCAGCCTTTTCTCAATTATTTGGAAGTATATGAATGTTTTTGCTCTCCTGAGTATTTCCTTAAATTCGTCACATTTCCCTTATGCAAAAGGGACTTTAAGTGTCTTAATTTCTTCTTTCTACGCTTCACATTTGAATATTTGTGGTGCAGCTTAAGCCTCGTTTGGTTTGAAAGGACACTCTACTCTTTAAACTGTGTCAGACGAAACTTAAATATCAGATTTAACTTGCAGGTGTTTTGTCTTCCATAAAACTCACATTTATTTGGTGGATTTGAGCGTTGGTGTTGTCTTGGCTCCGTGGAGGAAGCTTGGTTGAGCTCCAGTGTTTTATTTAAATCTGTGTTCACATCTGATCTGTTGCTGCCGTGATCCGAGTTTCAAGGTTTCTGGTGCCGCTTGTTTTTATAGATACACTTTAAACTGCAGAAATTAATTCCTTAAAACATTTAAATGTGACATTTTACTGGCTCATATCTGCAGAAACGTCTGTTTTAGATACAGCTGATCAGTATTTGAATGATTTATAGGTGGAGCTGGATTGTTTTGCTTCATTGAGAAGATTTGGTGTGCAGAATTCAGTCCACTCCTGCCTTTTAAAAAAAACTCAGATTTTAAGCTTTAATTTAATATGTAGGCCTATTGTGAGTTATGTTTGCGTTTTGGTATTATGGGTATTATTTCCTCGATATTTGAATATTTTCTGGTGAAGCTGGATATACACAATATTTGGAATTGATATATTTATATTGATATATTTTTGTTGGTTTGGTCAGAGAGTAGACTTTTTACAGATTTCTCTTAGAATTAAAGGTGCTTATTAATAGTGTTGCTGAAGGTGCATTTGGTGTCTGCTTCCCGCCGTGTTTTCTCCCATTCGTCATATTTACATTGAACAAATGACACTTTATCTTCCTGGTTCCGCTTTTATGCCTCTTTACTCTGACTGATTTGTTTTAGGCCCAGAGATAACATCTTATCTTGGCTTGGGCAGCTGAATAGCTTCATTTATCTTGCAAATTTTCCATTTGTATGTAGGCTATATTTAAAGCCTGAATCCAAGCGTAGTTTCCTAAAGTGTTGATTTCCGGAATTTTTTGTGCAGTTCTTCTAATTGTTAAAACGCAAAAGACCTTTTCCCCTGTGTGGGGTTTGGAAGCTGCTGTGATCGGGATCTTATTTGAACAGTATTTTTTGTAGTTTGTACAGATTAAGACTCAAAATGAAATGAAACCATATTGAAAAGTCTCATTTCAAAGCTGCTGGTTTTACGCGTCCTCCTGCTTTAAAGTGCCATCTCTGCAGACAGCGTGTGTGTCTCAGTGTTTGCAGATAATGGTGATTGTTGTCGCAGGTCTGCAGGTTGCTCTCTGCAGAATCCCCCGATATTTTATATTTCTTCTTCGTTTCTTTTTTTGCAAGAAAACTGCGCCGCTGCGTTCATTAAACCCCGGGTTCTGTCTGCAGGCTGCGCGTGCTCCTGAGTGTGAAACCCTCAAAATACAACCAGCATGTTAGGACTTTAAAGTACATTTCACACATATGTAAATGTAATGTTGCAGGGTCTGACATATTGGCTTATTTTGCACATCATAAACCCACTTACTTACTGCTCCTCCTCGCCTTCCTGCTTGTTTTGGGGGAAATGAAACAACACAATATCACATGTTGCATCCTGCTGCTGCTCGATCTGCACGGTGTGTCTCTGTTCTCATGACAACGCTTCTGAGACATGTACTACTGCTGTTGCATTTAAATGTTACATTTCCGGGTTTCTCGGCCTGCTGCAGGATGTTTGTTTTGAGCCTCTTCCTCTTGTTGTGTGGAAATATAATCCATAATTCATGCCGGGAAGTTTCAATGACCGAGACGTTTTTTATAGAACACGGAAAATATAAAAATGTGTTTATTTTTTTTGGGAATATCCGCCGCTGCGTGAAATGTGTGTTGCGTTTGTGAATCATGGGACATTTGTTGGACTGTGTTTCTGGCTGCAACTTGAAGCCTGACTGAAGAGTCTCTGTGCTGCGTGTTGGGCCTGATGTCTGTCTGCAGGTCAAAGGTCAAACCCGCATCCTGCTGCAAACAAATGCACGGTTTTACCATTTATTTTTCACATCTTTTAACATTTTCCAACGATTTTTGAACACGTCATTTTGTACAAGGACACTTCAAATCAAAATACGATTTTATTTGGCTTTAAAACATCCAGATATGTTTCTTTTCTTTTACAAAAATACAATAGAGTACAATAAACAGGGTATTTAAAAATAAACCCACATGCTGCTGGAGGTCAAATGTCACGGATTTATTAGATACATGTTGAGTCTGCAGGGGCATGATATAACTCCTCTCAGAGTGTCCTCCCTTTCCTCTGATTGGATATCATTTGTTAGCCATCTTAAAATGATTGATATGGAGCTTCAAAACTTCCAAACCCTAAATTGTAATCATGATATCTTAAATACTGCTTGAAATACACTTGAAATGGAATCTCGTGGCATCAAACCTTCTTGGTGGATTTTTTTGTCCAAATCTTCTTCTTCTCTCCTCTTTGTTGTGTCTGAGGCTCTCCCTGATATCTGATCTGATGGACGTTTTATCATCTGTCTGACGTCTGAAACATGCTTTGATTTTCTGTCTTTGTGAGGCCCCAAAAAACCTCAGTTTCCCATGATGCTCTGGGGCTCTGACTGTTGCATGTTCACATTGAACTCTGGGCCCAAAACGTCCTGAATATTTCTGACACTGAAGATCCAAGGCTTGTTTTTGCGGTGGATTTGTGGCTTTAAGAGTGTTTCTGAGGTTCATACATCACATCATGAAAGATCATATTCAAATAACACTGAAATAGTATCCAAACGTCAATATCAGAAGACTTGTGGTGTCCAGTGAGGTCCACAAAAGGAAGAGAATCCTGTTTGAATAGAAGTTTTATGGCAACACATTGGAAAATGTTACAGACCGTGTGATGTCAGGGAGTTTTAAAATATATCTGTAACTCGTCAATACTCAGGGCTTCTATCGATTAGGTGAAGTGAGTGATCTCTAATATATTAGTGTCCACATTAAAAAGAGATCTGTTTAAATCAGGATTCAAATTGAAGTGCCCGAGATGCTCAATATTCTGTTTTACAGGTTCTTACAAGAAAAGAGATGAACACTTTAAACATATTACCAAATTGAACAATTTTAAATATCCGTATAGAGACTCCTTTGGGTTTGGTCTTCTAAAAGCTCAGTGAGTCCCATCAGGGTTAGATTTTACGCTTTGAGGGCCAAACAATTTGAATGTAGTTTCACAATCTCTAAATAAAACTGTTAGTGATTGACATCTTTGCTGCCGGATTGGATAACAAATGTAAATGACTCAGCTTTAGAGAACAAACCAGGTTTACTGGAGACCATGCGTTGGATCTTTGCCTCATAATTGTAAGATAAATAAATAATCACAAGAAAGGAACATTTTCTTTTGCCTCAAAATGATTAATACCAACCCCAAAAAACAAGTGCAAGCAAGTATTTCATCAGTTTCAATGTGTAAATTAATGCTGCTCCATAATATAAGTCTATTTTATATCAGCTTTCAGACTCCTATGTTTAAGTCTTGAGGTTCATACAGACGAGTTAAAAAATCTGGGTGGAAAATATCCAATATTTGACATTTCTGGCACCAAATTGAGAAAGAAGAGACAAAGATGAGTCCCATAAAACCAGAATCAGATTTTTATTAGTGGTTCGTAATTTCAGGCTTTAAAATGTACGATTTTAGATGTGATGTGTTTTGTCTCATTGCACTTTTAAATAATTGGTATCAGGCCTTGGAAGCATTTGGTAAAATTCAAAAATAAACCAAAATGGCAAAAATAGAATCACATAGTTCTGACGAATCAGTCTGAAATGGGATCTAGATCTGAGGCTTTTAGGGTCCATCGATGCTCTACTCTAAATCCAGTTTTAAAAAGCTCTCACAGAAAGAAAAAACCCTTAAATTGAGTTTTGTTGCATTAAGTTAGAAATCACCTTTTATATTTAGTTTGTTTAAAGCCTTAAATATATATATTTCCTGCTCTCCCTCCTCTAAACGAGCTGCCTCTGCTCTCCTCTGATCTGAGGTCTGCTGGCTGTGATTCTCTCTGCAGGCGGTTTGTTGTCGGCTGCTCTGAGATCAGCTCACAGGGAACAACAAAGAGACTCTCAGCAGCAATTTGTTCATTTCCTATAAGAAGCCTGCGAGTTGAACGAGTCCGACTGAAACGCAAGAACCCCTCATTTTATTTCATTTTGTATTTACTTTAAAAGAAGAAATATACCTTTTTGATTTGATTGTATTTGATTTTTTCTTTTTAAAAGGACAAATACCGAATTTATTTATTAATTTCTCCCAACTGTATTACATATAGTCACACAGTATTTTGTACATTTTCCTATTATGTTAGGGAGATATTAACGTGTATCTTGTCTGTAAATCAGGGTGAAATATAATATGAAAAAACACATCAAATCAAACATACAAAGTGAAAGCAGAAAACTCAAATTAAACAAATCTAAAAATCCATTATTGAATAAAAAATAGTAGTTTTTGTTTATTAATTCACAGATTTTAGGATTTGTATCCAGATTGCAAACGAGTCCGACTTTGATGCAATAACCCCCCTAACTCCCCCCTCCTCCTCACCCCTCACTCATTTTATTTTATTTGTTATTTACTTTAAAGAGGACCTATTATGCTATATTGGAAACATATATTGTAAACCCATACCTATACAAAACATGTCTGTGAAGTGTTTTGCTTCAAATCCCAAACAGATCCCCCGTTGTAGCCATGCCTCATTCTGCTCAAACCCCTCTATTCCAGCCCTGTTAGAGAAACAAGGATTTTGGGTCCTTAGCTTTAAAATAGAAAAACGAGGAGGCGGAGCTAATGCCTGATCAGAATTCTCCTGGAGATAAAGTTAAATTCTGCTGTGATAAAACGCCATCCTGTTCTAAACCACATCAAGGATTATTTCTGAAACAGTATGGAGCTCAAATGATTTTTCTCTTGCCGGTTTATCACAAGGTGAGTTCCTTTTTTTATTTCCTGCTTTTTAAACACATGTGCTCTCCAGTACAGGTTAGCTCTGAGTGTTAGCGATGCTAGCTAATGTGAACAAAGACGAGATTACGTCCAAAACACGTCAGGCATTGTTTCTGATAGCAACTCTCTGTGGGTCCACCATCCGATATTACGTCATATCGGCAGCAAATCTGGATCCGCTCCGTTGTAGCCCCGTTTTTTTAGATGTGGGTACGGAGGAAAAGAGAGAGGGTTTTATTTCTGACGCTGCGTGAGTTCCCCGACACACTGGGGGCACATGTTGATGTAGAGAAGACATCAGAAAGTGCATTTTGCATGACAGGTCCCCTTTAAAAGAAGAAATATACCTTTTTGATTGCATTCTGCCTGATTTTAGATTTATTTGTTTGTTTATTAGTATTGTTTCCCAACTTTTGTATTACTGCCAATTTTTATTCCATTTTTGCATTTTAAGAAAATAATCAAAAAGCATACATAACTAAATAAACACATCTGGGTACATATTAACTTCATAATAGATTACAAATGCGAAAATAAATAATAGAATAATAATATTACGAATAAAAGAATGCATTGTTAATACTCAGGTATACATTCATTATATTGTTCCATACTTGACCCCTTCTATTTCTATGTAAATACTGTTATATTTCACTATATTTTTTATCATTTTAAATATTTTTCTAGTTCTCTATCTGTGTTTTTAATTTACGTGTCAACCTACCTGGTAATAAACCTGTTTCTGATTCTGACATAAAATAACACCAAAGACAGCGAATGAAACACATCTAAAAATCAAATATTGAATAAAAAATAGTCGTTTTTCTTTATTAATCCACTGATTTTAGGATTTGTATTCAGATTGTAAACGAGTCCGACTGTAACGCAATAACCCCCCTAACTCCCCCCTCCTCCTCACCCCTCACCCCCCAACAATGGAGCTTTCGGGGAACCCAATCTCTGTCGGCCTGATGCTATCTGTCCGTGTTAAATGGGGTGACCAGCAGTCAAAAGACAAAAGAAGCAACAGAAGGACACGGGGGAGGAAAGGGGGGAGGAGGGGGGGAGATATATTCTGTCTTTCTTTCTTTTCTTAACTTCTTTCATGTTGCTTTTTTCTTGTTTTCTTTCTTACTGACTCTCTTTCTTGACTTTTTAACGTCGTTAATTTTTTCTTCATTTTTGACTTTTCTTATTTTTTTGTTTACATTTTTTCCCTTTTTATTTCTTCTTTATTTCTTTATTTCTTGGATTCTTATTAAAGATCCACAATTGGACCTAAATAACCCTTAAAGGTAGGGTAGGTAAGAATGGAGAAACCAGCTCGAGTGCGCTAGAATTTGAAAATACACAACCGGAGAAAATCTGCCCCTTCCTTACAGAGCCCCTCCTCCAACACACACGAACGCGCACATGACCAATGAGGGCACGAGATCAGTTTGTGCCCTGATGGAAGGCTGACAGGCAGGTAGGCCATCCAGTTATTTTAGCCGGGCCGGCTCAGATGATTGGTCGTGCTTTTTACAGCGCCACGGCTTCCACAGATGAGATGTTTTAATGTATTTATTGTCAAAGCATTTAATGTATTCATTGCTATCGGGATGTTAAGAGCATTCCATGGAATATAACAAGAAGTGTTTCTGAAGTGAATTACCTACCCCACCTTTAACTGGATGAACACGGTAACTTAGATGAAACTCTGGGAATCAGAACATATTGGCACCAACATGTAAAAGTCTCAAGATATGGAAACGTCTTTTTGCCAAACAGATGTCACTGATTTCTCTCACTAACTATAGTTGCATTTAAATGAAAACAAAGCTTGTTAGCGGTGCGTCATGTGACAGTCCTCCTGCTGTTTTACTATTTCTGACTCAATGTTTAACCGTCAGACTAGTTAGATGATTTGTTGAATTGTTAGTTTAATATTCAAACTCTTTGGCAGCATGTCTAAAAATGGATTGGAAGTTGATATCAGGTTATTTTTAAAGAAGTTCACCTGTAGTGGTTTAGTAGGTTGCGGTCGAATAGTCCAAAAATCAGCTCCTATCATCTATTCCTTGACCTCTGAGTGAAAGGTCACGGGGTTAAGGGATAGTGGATAGGAGAATTCAAAAGGACTTAGGAGAAGAGACTGCGGTACTTTAGAGAATCGACTGCACTTCCACTATCCGACGTGTTTATGATGCGCCAGCGGACGTCATGAATGTGCGTCTGCTGCTGTGGGGAAACTATGGAAACTACAGTTCTCTATACAGCGGACTACAACATGGATGTTTAATAAGAACGAGGGACTACTGTAAACTCATCTAGAGACTCTGCACCGTGCTCTGATGCTGTTATGCTTTATGAACGGGGACAACAGAGAAACATATTCTTCATGACCAAAGCTGGAATTGAAATAAAAAAGGAAAGTGAAAGTTATGCTCGTCACCCTCTCCCTCCGGTCCACATTAATACAAATGATCCCAATACGTATGATTGTATGAAAAGATCTTCAAATCAATACAAATGTATGTATTATAAACGTTAGTCCTTAACATCTATCACTGTGTATATCACCATTCAAACATCTTTTAAAAGTTGAACAAACCCCACACAGCTCAGTAAAGACTGTGAAATGTTGACTTTATTTCATCATTTCAGTAAAAACTAACGTTCATATTTCTCTTTTTGATTATAATACTGATGAACGTTCAAAACAAAGCACTTTGGCAACTTACCACATACGTTTTAAAATGCTTAATAAGCACCGTAACTTTCATGATATCATTTCTCGTTCATAATCGGTTGTTTCCGTGAACGGCCGACTGTTGTGTGACGGCAAATGCTGCGGCCGCAAGGCATTGTGGGGCAGCATTTTCTCCTCTCCTTTAGGTGAGGGAGGTCCAGTGGTTCCTAAGCTAAAGGAGGTTATAAAGGAAGTTTGAAACCTCCTTTCCTTTCATTTAGAGAATTGGAACGGCACTTATCATGGCTGCCACTGAGGGACTTCCGGGTCATTTCACTCCGTTAGGAAGGTTCCTAAGCTAAATGGACTATTCGAATGCAACCCTACTCTCCAGTGTCAGGAGGCCCTGATGGAAGTAATCTGTCCAGTTGTATTGTGGGAAATGTAGGCTTCAGTGTTTTTGGACTAAAAGTCAGAATATCTCCTAATATCTCGCTGCAGTTTTGAAGTTTTTTATTTTCTTTATTTTTGTTTTTGGTGACTTTTAAGGGCCGGTTGTAACTTTAAGACTATATAAAAATACATATATAAATATTTGATATATATCAAATAATGTATTATATGACATTATTGCCTCTGCATTGGATTATTATCGGACCGAGTAATAACTTCATAATTAAGTCTCTTCAGTGTGCATGTCACAAAATGATATAAAAAGAAAAGCCAAATTCTGGAGAAAAAGTCAAAAAAAAAAAAAAAAAAATGACATTTTGGGGGAAAAAGGCAAATTCTGAGAAAAAAATGCATATATGAGATGCATTGTGGGACATGTAGTTTATGGGTAACGTGCTTCTGTCTGCATGTAACCGTATAATAAACATATTATATTCTTTGCAAGCTCTTGTGGGGCCGCATTAAATGAAGTCACTGGCCGTATTTGGCCCCCGGGCCTTGAGTTTGACACCCCTGCTTTAAACAGACACTTTTATACATTCGTGTTTTTGTAATGCTGTTTGTTGATTTTCTCACATTTAAACACATATGATCTTTATGTCTCTCTAAGACGCCAGACATAAAGGGATGTATGAATGATGGACAGGACTTTATTTATCTGCACTGCATTGTTAGATCTTATTTCTCCTGGTATGTTACACAATGTGGACTCAATAAGGAACATTTATTTTGCACTAAAACCTACAACACACTACAGCACATGTGTCAAACTCAAGGCCCGGGGGCCAAATCAGGCCCTTGGTGGATTTAATTTCGGCCCGCAGGATAATTTTTAATTACTATTAGATCTGGCCCGCCGGTATATTGCACGCACACCTTCACTCCATCCTGAGGGTCTCCTCAGCTCAGAGCCTGAGCCCAAACATTGATGAACTTGCACCCAGGATGAGATGCCAAGTATCTGAACTAGCATCACAGAGCAGCACACTGAGTTTACATGGATGTTTCCTTCTGCACTTTCTCTCACGACAACAGAGCATGTTTGGTTTTCTCTTTGAGGGAAATAGTTTTCTTGAAGCTGTTGTTGGCCTGTGGAGAAATGTACTCATAAGAAATGACTCTGGAGAAGCTGCAGATGGAGCCATAAGAAATGAATGCAACTGATTATTTAATGTTTCATGTTGTTTTTATAGGCAATCATTTAAGCTTTGTTAGTTCCAGGTTTAATATGTGCAATAAGTTCATTTCAATACGTTTTGCAATAAACATTGAACCAGTCCGGCCCTCGACTAGCACCCATTTTTTAATGTTGGCCCACTGTGTATTTGAGTTTGACACCCCTGCCTTAAACACTCAAGACACAACCAAAGATATACCGACATAGAAGAACAGACACGCTGCTGATTGAAGAAACTATTATATTGTTGTACAACAGTATAAGAGACAGAATACTTGCGTCAAGTCCTCCAAGAGTATATGTGTCTGTCTAAAGATATGTACCTTTGGACCTTTTACAATCACATGTTACAAGACCCTATGCTCAATAACACGCTGCAAACAGACATGTGCACATTCATGGTCTCTTTAGATAAACTGAAGGATGAAACTCATGAGCATGGCTTCCAACATATGATCAATATAGTTTATTTCAACATGTGTCAAGAGTTGCCATGAAGAGGAGGAAGTGGAGAGGATTGTTGTTAACTGGTCTGTGATCCCTCTCTGTGGGTCAGACTGGTTCAGATGGATAGAGGCTTCAGGCGGCTGCAGCTATTGGCTGTCGGAGGGGGGGGGGGGTTAAATCCTGCAGGGTTAAAGGTCATCTGACTGAGCGGGTTAGGCCTCGGCTGGTCTGGATCAGTTCAGAGCAAGGAAACCGGGCCTGGCTACTTCCTGGAGCAGCAGCAATGATGCAGATATACTATAAGAGTGTAATTTATCAATTTTTAGATCAAATATGACTGTTTATTATTTCAGATTGAATTCAATATTTTTGTAAAGACCGTCAAACTATTTTTAATCCGACACATCTCTGACACCAGATAACCAAATCCTCCAAAGTGTTTTTTGTTGAGTTTTGGTTCCATTTTGGATTTAAAGTAAGATTTGATTTGATTGTGTATTGACTTTACCTATTTTATTGCATACTGTCTTGTAAATGATTGAACAAAAGGGACAAATAACGAATGTATTGATTCGTTTGTTTGTTTATCTTTTGGTATTATTTCCCAACTTTTAACATATAATCTTTTTTTACATATTATTTTGTATATTTTCCTATTATTTCAGGGAGGATTAGCGTTTATCTCGTCAATCGATCAGAATGAAACTCAATATAAAAAATGTATACGTGTGTGTGTGTGTGTGTGTGCGTGTGTGTGTGTGTGTGTGTGCGCGCTTCCCTGCTTTTTTTTTTACCGTCTGATGTTGACTCGCACACCACGTGACCACATGTTGATTAGAGACACCTGCGCTCAGACCGAAAGTGTGTGCAACGTGAACATGAAGCACGTGGTTTCACACAGTCACAATGTTTACACACTTTTACGCACGGCTGAAGTGCCCTTAATCCCAAATGCTCTATGTCCAAGCAGGCAGGTCGTAAAACGTAAATTAAATAAAAGTGTGCCTTTTTTTTATCCTTCACCGCTGCTGTGGACACATCTCGATGTTATTCTTTTTATTTATGCTCAGAAATCGACTCACTTCGATCCCGTTAAACTCACTTCCGTTACCGCACAAACCCCCGTGTTTATCTGCAAGAAATCCCTGTAGAAGTGATCTGAAGCAGCCGGGGTTGGTTTGTTGGTCCTTTGTGTCTCCTGCATCGATAGAAAGAACTCTTTGATTTTGACATCTCAGTCAGTTAAATATATTTAATATAACAACTTGAATCAGCCCTAAGGCTTTGTTGCATTATGGATATTTATTTATAGGAAGCTTGCATTAAAACGAGGTTTGGTTTCATTAGATATGTATTTAAAGGTCATTTAATTTTCCTTAGTTTAGATTACTGGGACAACGAAATGCACTTAGGATTTATTCAGGAGTGAAGAGAAGCAACACAGAATAAATATGAAACACTGTAGACCACTATTGACATCTTTATCAATAATATGAATAAATATGATTGAAGATATAACCAGTTTGGACAGCTTTTAAAAATAAAACGAGTACATAAATAGGTAATTATGTTAAAAAAACACTTACATAAATGACATGGAGTCTTTACCACAAGATGTACACAAATCCAATTAGTCTGATAAATGTTATATTTACTTATAACCTGTTTTGAATCCTGCCCACTTTTTTATTTTTTAGATATTAGATGAAAAATATCAAGGCCTTTTTGCAGCCCTGAGTTCTGCCTGCAGGTTACAAAAAGGCCCAAGTAGCCTGACAGTCAAAAACCGGGGGATACTTACTAACCTTTTTTTTTTACGTTAAACTGACATATCATGGTTATTGCTGTGTATGGTATTGCAGTTTGTAATATAATGGACATGGTTAAACAGTATCAGGTTAAATAATGGAGCAGTTAATTTACTCGGCCTAATCCAGTTACTATTGAGGAACACTGTCCTTCACTTGCATCTGAAAATATCCCACAACAAATACACTGGTTCCTCCTTTTAAGTTTTATTAAATACTACAGTTACCAGCTGTTTTAGAGAATCCCAGAGACCTTTAAAATATAAAACTATACACTGAAATAACTGAAACGTTGACTTTAAATACATGCATTATGTCAACAGATTCCACATGCAAATATTTGTATTGAAGACACATAGAAAAGACATTTGGTGCATTGATAGGGACTAGTGACTACAGTTCAGAGCTACTAGTAACCATTTAGTCTCTACTATTGTGCATCAATTCACAAGCTAGATGGTTTTCACTTGAAGGCGTACAATATTTAAACCACCTTCATAACAGACCGGATATAGCTCAAATATAAGGGAGTGATGTACCGAGTAACAGAACTAAACAAATAATAATACTAAAACAATACAAAGAGACTAAATACATAATAAAGAGGAAAGGGGGGGAGGGAGGGTGTCCATCAATCAGTAGACACAAATGAGAGAGAATTGAAGGTTAAGAAGGTTTGCCACTTAGTGTAAAGCAGGGGTGTCAAACTCAAATACACAGTGGGCCAAAATTAAAAAATGGGTACTAGTCGAGGGCCGGACTGGTTCAATGTTTATTGCTAAATGTATTGAAATGAACTTATTGCACATATTAAACCTGGAAAAACCAAACATGCCCTGTTGTCGTGAGAGAGAAAGTGCAGAAGGAAACATCCATGTGAACTCAGTGTGCTGCTCTGTGATGCTAGCTCAGATACTTGGCATCTCATCTTGGGTGCAAGGTCATCAATGTTTGGGGTCAGGCTCTGAGCTGAGGAGACCCTCAGGATGGAGTGAAGGTGTGCGTGCAATATACCGGAGGGCCAGATCTAATAGTAATTAGAAATGATCCTGTGGGCCGAAATTAAATCCACCAAGGGCCTGATTTGGCCCCCGGGCCTTGAGTTTGACACATGTGCTTTAAAACATAGAGGTTTCGCCTCTTAAGGAATATTACATTTTCCTCATTTTAGAAAAGACATAACATCGCTGAGCTTTTTTGGATTTCCAGTGAAGAAAGTCGTCTTGCCAATAGCGAAGTAAATGCCAGAATATCCAATTGCCCCGAGTTGTATCTATTGTAACCGAAATATTCTTTATTCAAACTTAATATTACTGCTTTCAACTGACCTAATACAATTATGTGGAACATCTTGCCATAATACATTGAATTAAAGTCGGTTTTTTTCAGTGTAAAGATAAGAGGAACCAATAGAGCTCAGAGTCGGTACGAAAAATAAAGAATAACTGCTTCGTGTTTGTCGGTATTCCACTTTCCATTTTCCCTTTTTCACACACAGAATTTAAATGGATATTTGTACCATAAACCAGTTTCCACAGTGAATTCGGGGGCCCCTGAGGCTCCGGGGTCTCACTCATGTTTCAGATCTCCAGTGACTCCCTGAGGCCGGATTAGTGAAACAAGTCTCCCTTCACGTTCAGATTTGATTCAGGCTTTGAACTTGCACATAGACGTCAAAAGTCAAAAGTCAACTTTATTGTCAATGTTTCAGTTTGTGTGTACAGACAGAGAATGCCGTTTCCCACAATCCCGAGGAATAAAAAATACAAATATGTATTTAAATCGACATTTTTCGATAAACATTAACAGTTTAGACCTAAATCTATTGTTGTTATTTCTTACATTCTATCATTCTTATTCTTATTATCTTATTATATGCAAAGGCTTATCTTAATGTTCAACCAGGCTGCAAAATACAAAATGCATAAAAACAAGCTCTTGATTTGATATAAAAAACAACTCCATTAAACTCCCTGCATGCTCCTTTTCTACGTTTAAGTGTCTAATATTCGACTTTTTGGACCTCGAGGGGTAAAGACCTGTCTGAACGTAACGAGAAAGTTACCAATAAGCTACAGAAGGGATGTTTTTTTATTGTTTCTACCCTGAAACTGTGTGTATGAGAGAGGGAGGTGTGTTGAATTCAGTGTTGGAACAAAGCCAGGTTGTCTCCAGGTAATGCCGGTTTGAGATCACTGGACTAAAGCTGCAGATTAAGTTGCATTCTGGGAAGTGTAGGATCAAGTGTCTCTATACACTTGAAGTAATCCCTTTCCTCGCAAGACCCACAACGTGAAGTGTTTTCTCTAAATCACCGCTTACTTTAATTCAGCTGTTGTTTGTTGTCCCTGTCCCCCACTGTTAGACTGTTTATCTGTGATAACACATGGTGGGGGGGGGGGGGGGGGGGGGGGCATTCAGGTTCTTTATTAGGTAAAATACCACACTATTTAATATACATTTAATACACTTTTCATGTAAAACAATTAACCAATGGACTATGTGTTTCAGATGTACTTGTATACACTGTTGGGTATTTTAATTGACAGCAAAACGTCATGGGTCTTGTTATGCACAATTAATTTGAAGGTAAATTAAACCATATACAAGGGGAGTTGTTTTTCATATTTTATTTTATTACAATTTTAAATGTATTTTGTAATATTATTTGTATTTATTATTTATTTTATTATTTTGTATTTTGTATTATTTTGTATTTATTATTTTACTTCCTTTTTTTAATTAACGAAAAAAACAAAACTGCTCTCGGTCTCAAGGCCTGTCTTAATGAATGCTCTTTTATTTAGTTTGAACTCATACTGCCTGTAAATAAATAAGTGTGTTGACAAACAAAGTCAATTAGTACAAACTCAAACTAAATAAAGCCGTCATATAAATAAGTAGAAAGTGGAAAATGGCAAATAAAAGTACAAAAAAATGACTTTATTCTTAATTAAATCAGAACAAACTCCAAGTGAGATCAGGTGAGATGAAACACAGCAACAAGCAGCCATTGTGGAGGGTCTGAATCCAGATATTTGCAGCTTCAAACTACTCCTTTTCCTCGTTGGTGATTCAATAAATGAACTTGTATTGAATCCACGTGACTCATTGGGTGTTTGCATGGCCTGAGGAGGACCCATTAAGGCCTTTGATTAAACCGGTTTTAGTGGATATGACCCAGAGTTAGTGGTCAGTTAAACCCTGCTGCTGCCATGTGACCTCAGGGTGGAAAAAAGCTGATTCGAGGCATAAGAGCAGGATATAAATACCCAAAAATAATTAGGATTAGTGTATAGTGAGACTGTGTGTGTGTGTGTGTGTGTGTGTGTGTGTGTGTGTGTGTGTGTGTGTGTGTTTAAAGTCTCCATTATTTTCTTCAGCCTCGTCGGACCGGCTGTCGATCAACGACGATTAAAAATTGGGAATGTCGTTTTTCTGTTTTAAACAGCTAATCTGGATTTGATTGGTCCAGATGAGGCCTGCGGTTCCTGCTGCAGTTTGACCACAACACACACACACACACACACACACACGCACACGCACGCACACGCACACACACACACACACACACACACACACGCACGCACGCACGCACACATACACACACACACACACACACACACACACACACACACACACACACACACACACACACACACACACACACACACACACACACACACACACACCACACACACACACACACACACCCACACACACACACACACAGCCAAAGTCTTCACTGGTCAGTAAACATCCTTTCTGTTGTAACGTAGATTTAAAATATTAAATGTTTCAGAAACTTTTTTTAACGTTTGCTTAAAGTGTTTTTGAGAAAGGCACTTAACATGTACCTTAAATGTTCACATATTCGTACAAAAATAAAGCTCTCCATTTGATATGTAGGGAAACAGTGGTGAAATATACTCAATTACATTTAAAATGACTGTACTTAAATATAACTTGGAGATACTTTACTTACTTTTACTAGTATACAACTTAATACTTCTACTCTATTGTATTACTAAGAGACATTGATTTACCATTAACTTTCATTCAGCAAGTTTTTTTTAACTCTGCAAGTCATGGACCAACATTTACCCCAACTTTTGGAACTATTGGAGCCCTTAATTTCCCATTCAGGAAATACTTTTTCAGATTTTTCCTCCAGCGCATGAATGCAACACCAACTCTGATTTCGCTGCGTTACCAAAAGTGAAAAATATTGATTGTTTGCAGGATAAAAAAAACTAAAGCGTACCTGATTATCATGAGACTTTGAGGTAGGGTTAAACACAACCTGAGGTAGATTAGGATCATTGGGCAAATACATGTTTTACTTTTGGAAACAGCTTTGGTGATACTCTGAGTGCTCTTATAATGGGACTAGTTTTGGTATTTTTATCATGATGCATTTAATAGATTTGGAGCGGTATGTCGGTTCTAACCTTTTGATCATGGTACATTTGTATGGTGTAGCATGGCTGCAGAGTAGGCCTCTAAATACAAGTATAGTATAGTGTAACATACTATACATAATACACTGAATAAACATGTTATTCATACACATTGGGCTAACTATAGAGTTTGTCGTAGGCTTTCTAAGAATGAATGAACAGCCAGAAAGTGGGACATACCAAGAAAAGTAAAAGTGTGTGTGTGTGTGTGTGTTGGTAGGTTTTGGGAGGGGTAGCTGGTGGTGGGGGTTCATGTGAACGAGCAAGAAAACACTCGACGGGTCGTGAATAATCGTTTTAATGAGTGTGTAAGAGCAGGCAGCTCGGCGAGGGCCTGTCGGGTTAAACAAACTCACCAAATCCGATTGTCAAAGTGCAAAGTGGTGTCGGTTCAATTTGCCCCCCCGTCCTTACTTCTTCCTCCTTCCCTTGCTTCCTTGTCTTCGAGCCGACCCCCTCACCCCCCTCCCTCGCATGGTTCAGTCTTGCCAATTACAAGACATAACAATATTTTCTTAAACCTGGTGTGATCTTTGGTTTTGTTGTTTTAAAAAGCCCGCTGATCCCTGTGCGCTCCGCTGCTCGCCGTCAATGGAGCATCAGCAGAGAAAACTGCTTCCTGTCTGCTCACAGCAGCTTTCATCTGCTCACAGCACACAGAGAGACCGGTTCCTCTTGTGTTTTATAGCTTTACACTGTGAAACAACCTATAGTCTGCCTTTAAATTAAGCTAACAGCAGTTATTAGAATAGCTAGATAACTATTTAAACTGCTTCCTATCTGCTCACAGCAGCTGCGATCTGTACAGCACACAGATATCTTCTCTATATGCTACCTACACATTAAGCTAACCTCAGTTATTAGCATAGCTAGCTAACTATTTTAACTGCTAATCTGAGCTATGCGCTAACATAACATCAGTTACCAATGAAGCTATATTCAACAGTTAGCAATGTTAATCACTGAGCTATCTATCATTTAACCAATTTAATTTAAGAGTCTTTGAGCATTAGGAAAAGCTAGTTTAGCTTCATTGAACAGTTAGCTGCTAACTTCGCATAGCAATTTAATCCAACTTTTTGAATGACTTTAGGAAAAAACAACAATTGTAGCGGCCGGTCTTTGCTAACATTAGTTTGAGTTGCTTATTAATCATACAATCCAAATACATCAATAATTAAGGAGACACAAATACCTTAAGATGCTTAACTGAGCTGTTAGCTAACATTAACCCAAACTGTTTGAGTTAGCATGAAAGCTACATTGAACAGTTAGCCATTTCTTTTAACTCCAGCTCATTTAGCTGCTAATGGAAGCTATCGGCTAACATTTTAAGAAGCTACTGGCTGCTAAACCAAAACACATTGCTCATAAATAAGCTTTTGCATCCTGAGTATGTAACTTAAGATAATCATCACCAGTGACTCAATGATAACTACATTTTTGGTCAAATTTGAGGACAATTTGATAGAAATATCAATAGGCTATCTGTCTGTATAGATGTGTCAATCATCCATAAGCTATTTTCTAAAACTCAAGTGCATGTTTCCTCGATGAAAAGAAACCAAAACCAATTTTCTTTCTGATTCGATACAGGGCGCTGACGCTCACATAATCCGACCACAGAATCAACAACAGATTAGCATCAAGAGAGTTTTCAAACAGAAAAGTCAGACGGGATCAGCCGTAAACCAGCCGGTCGATGTGACACGGAAACCAACAGCAAATATAATGAGGTGTAATATAAATCTGTCAGCGCACACCAGCAGCCTCTGTACTGTGTGTGTGTGTGTGTGTGTGTGTGTGTGTGTGTGTGTGTGTGTGGTGTGTTTGTATCTGTGTTGTCATCGTGTTTGCTGAGTGGATGGCTAAACAAGGCCTGGTGTGTTTTAGTGTGCATTTCTAGCTAAGCTAAGCAGGGCTCAGTATAGATCCTTAGACCGATATGGCGGGATATACTGTACACACACACACACACACACACACACACACACACACACACTAACACACACACACACACACACACACACACACACACACACACACACACACACACACACACACACACACACACACACACACACACACTCAATATACAGTATCATAATCAGAAGCAAATGTGGCTCACACTTCATGGTTGTAGTCGGACAATTTAGATTATTTTTACTTTTCGGAAGGCACCATTTATTAATAATGTTAGACCATTAAAAGTAAAATAAGCATCAGGGTTTCCTCTGGGACTGAAACTTTGTTCTTCTGAATGGAAACAGCATGGTGAGACATTTAAAAACTCCACCAGCAGCTCCCTGAACAGCAGCGCCACTTTCCTTCCTATGGACTTCCTATTCTTTAGAGTCATTTAAACAGCGTGAAAGCGTTCTGAATGAAATTAAAAGGGCTTTTTTTAACACAAGCAACACTTTGACATGTTGGGGCTTCAATCCTTCATTGTATAACCGGTATAAAGATTATAATAATAATTATAATGTAAGATGACAGTATTTATAAACGGTTATTGATTTATCATACTATAAGACATCATGTAGAACTGCTTGGATACAAATCATATTTTAAAGTGGAAGGAAAGTGAATTTTTAAACCAAAAATGTATATATAAAACAATAATCTGGCGTTCATATATTCCTTATTTTTGAATGGTTTATTGTTACGTTATGCAGAAGTGTTATTCTAATAGTTATAATCATTTTTAATCATTTAATTTAATATATTTGAGGTTTTTCTATTTCATTTTGGGCCAAAACTTATAATTTTATAACAAAAAGTGGGAATTTTTCAAATGTTCACAACATATTTTAAATGTTCCCCAATATACAGTAATTCATCTCTATGGTATTATTTAAAACCCCATACAAACCCTATTTTTGTTGTGATTTACGGTCATAAGATCACCAATTTAACAAACATGTTGTATTTGAATCAAGATACTTTTGATACATTTTACTGACGTTTGGTTGTTTTTTATTTGCTGTAAATGATATTTAAAACATATAATGTAACTGTATTTAATACCACAGCTGCAGAGAAACAGCTGGATACTTGCAGGGCATTATTCTTGTTTCTTATGAAGCACATAAGTAACGTCTTTCCTCTGAGAATTCAATCATTTAGCTGATAAACTGGTTGTGTTTTGGTGACAGTTGCTGCGTCTGAACTTCCTCATTCACAACTGAAATCCTGTCTTTTCTGACGAGCTGCAGCGTTTTCTCTGCCAGCCTTTGTGTGCACACTACTTTCCCTTTTCAGCCTCTCTGTGGGGGAGGAAAGGGAGAAAGGGAGAAAGGGAGGTTGGAGGATGGAGGATGGAGATGGAGGAGGGTGATGGGTGGTGGTTTGTTGCCCTCGATATGTTGTGATGGAAGACTCGGTTCTCCAGAAGGAGCGTCCGCCTGGCCAGACAGGAACCATCATTGATCTGTTTGGCATCAGGCGTCTCCACACACTGCTGATCAGGCTGCAGCTGACACACACACACACACGCAGACACACACGCACACACACATGCACACACACGCACACACA
>NW_022987852.1:658497-670997 GCF_902827165.1 Trematomus bernacchii | reverse complement strand
TCCTAATTACAGTACCTGTCAAAATCGACTTCGATGTGCAGAAAGGAGAGCTGGATATCATTAATTCATACCCGCTCTATTCAGACTGGATTTACGTTTCACAACCTGCGGATAAAACACAGCAACATGTTCACTGAATGATTTAAAGAAAGAAAATCTGGTGTTTTAAAATCACACTTGACTCGGCGCAGGATTAATTTGATTATTTTAATACTCCAGTCAATCAGCTATTACACCGCTTGTGGTTATAAAAACAGCTGCTTGTAGTTTCTTCATCATTGCACGTAAAACTGAACTAAATATGAATAGACTTTGGTTAAATATAAGTCATACAAGTTGTGTTTTAGCTTATTTCCACGTACAATGTGTTGGAGCGCCAGCCAATAGGAGCGTGAATGTTACATAGTGATGTCACAATGTTCTGGAAGTAGATTAGACACAGATCTTATATCTGATATCAAACAAAGCAGCACAGAAGCAGCGATGAATCTGCCAGTCTGTCTGTTTTGTGCCCTCAATATTTAGGATATTTAAGGAGAAAACCCTTTGGATAGCACGTTGATGAAACAGCAGGAGACAGGTACATTTTAGTAACCATTCAATTAATCCTGGTTCTGACCACCCGTATAAAGTGGCTTCTTATAGAGGTAAATACTACAAAGTCCACATTTAACGGTGTTGCAAATGTGGTCGTGTTTACCGTGTTAGCAGAACACTTTTTCATGTCTTTTATACCTAAACATGTGTCCCCGGTGTGTCGGGGAACTCACAGAGTGTCAGAAAACAAAACCCTCTCTCTTTTCCTCCGTACCCAAATCTCTAAAAACGGGGGAACAACGGAGCTGATCCAGATTTGCGTCCGATATGATGTAATATCTGAAATGTGGACCCACGGCACTATCAGAGACGTTGCTATCAGAAACAATGCGTGACGTGTTTTGGACGTAATATGGGCTTTGCTTACATTAGCATCGCTAACACTCAGAGCTAACCTGTACTGGAGAGAGTATGAAGCAGGAAATAAAAAGGAACTCACCTTGTGGTAAACCTGAGAGAGAAAAAGAGTTTGAGCTCCATACTGTTTCAGAAATGATCCTTGATGTGGTTTGGAACAGGATGGCGTTTCATCACGGCAGCATTTAGCTATATCTCGTAGAATTCTGAGATTTAAAAAAAAAAAATCTAAGGACCCCGAACCTGCAGTCCTCTAACAGGGCTGACATAGAGGGATATGAGGGATTCTAAAATGCATGATCTGTTTGGTATTTGGAGCAAAACACATCATAGACATGTTTTTTATATATTTGTATATATCTGAGACCCATAATATATGCCTAAAAATAGCATGATAGGAAACATGTAAACAGTGTAATGTGGAGAAACAGCAGCAGTCAACAGGAGCTGAAAGAGGAAGCTCTCGTGTCCCTGTCTCTCTGCCCGACACACTGGGACCAGAGCCAGCGCTGCAGGACAAACTGGTGTTAGCAGCTGGAAGAAGTCCTGACATGTAGCGCTGCAGCGAGACACAAGATGACAGCCTGTCAGAGGGTGAGCTCCTTTTATTAAAAATAAAGACCAGAGATGGTTGGATCCGAAATCAACAGGTTTCTGTATTACTTCACTATTACTTCCAATTCAAGTAAGGTAATACTGTACATATTAAAATAGTTAAATGGAGTATATAGTACACATTTTATAATAAACCGTACAAAAAAAGTATCTTATCTTATCTTAATGAGCCATGTTATTACTTTTATCAAACTGTAGTAACATCATGTGATTGGTTTTCAGATTTCTCTCTCAGCAGGGAGGAGGCTGCAACATGCCTCAACAGATTTGTCATTTGTTAAACACTTCAGACAATGTGTCACGTACACACACACACACACACACACACACACACACACACACACACACACACACACACACACACACACACACACAGCAACAAAATGAGGGGGAGTAATTATCCAAACTTGTTCAGATTTACTCCCCCTGACTCTCTCTCTTCCCATTTCCACCCCACCCTCCTCACCCTCCTCACCCTCCTCACCCTCCTCACCTTCCTCACCTTCCTCACCTTCCTCACCTTCCTCACCCTCCCCCGTCTCTCTTTTTTTGTGGTGCACAGGATTACTTTCAGTGTCAGAGCAGAATCCAGGCGTCATGTCAGGGATTAACTGCAGAACAAACACCCTTTAGTGAACAAGAGAGAGGAACAAGAGGAGGGAAAGGTGTGCTGTTTTACATTCTGTTGTCTTTTATTATAGTACTCCTTACGCCTAAAATGATTGGCTTAAGTCTTACGACAGAGATGTAAAGTAGGCATTTAAAATAGCTATATCTTAAAGAAACCAACAGAGGACCCTTGTCCAAGTTTTTAATTATCATATGCACAACAATTACTGAGAAGCAATCATTAAGTGTCAGACTTCCTCCAACATAACTTATTAAAGTATAAAACCTGGGGAATAAACATTGAATGGACGACTTTTTTGAAGCCATGACATATTTATGGGAGCTTTTGCCCTCATGATCAGTAGATTAGAGCATGGTTTAAAAAAAACAACTAGCTAAATAGTAAGGTTTAATATTTAGGCTAGCAGCGAGGCTCTACCGTATTGTCGTCCATTTGGTTGGTCCACCATTTTGTTTAGACTGAAATATGTCAACATTTACGAGTTGGATTGTCGCCAAATTTGGCAGAACCAATCATTGTTCCCAGAGGATGAATTGTTGTGATTTTGATGATCCCTATGACTTCTCCACTGGTGTTGTCATCAGGTCAACATATTTATTAGTCCAATATTAGACCAAATTGCTGCACAACCAAAGACATTCCCATCTTCCTCAGCTGTACTTTGTTAATGTAGCTAATGTTAGCATGCTAACACTCTAAACTAAGATGCCTAACATTGTACTTGCTAATGTAAGGTATTTTAGCTCTGAGCTCAGGATTAGCTGAAAAGAGTCCAGGAAGCTTATTTACAAGTTAACAGCGTTTAATAAAATAATGACACAATGATACAATGAAATTGCAAATGGCGACAGCTTTGCTCTTCTGTCCACTCCATGGATGTATAATAAGAACTGGATACAGCGTGGGAGGCGGGGCCTCATTCATTCCTATGAGAGTTGCTCATTCGCGCATGATGATAAAATGGCCCAACTTTTGAGAGAGCGAAACGTCACAGATTACCCAGCATGCCTGAGAAGTACCCGTATGTGCGCTCATAGCGCATGCGCAACTTTAACCATGCCCCCCAAAATGCTCGTTCACATCAAGCACGTCAATTTGCGTACACGTAACAGCACCGCACGTTCATGACAGCATGGTAATGGATTGTTATTATGATAGATTTGATATTAACGAGGCGGCAGTTAGCAGCTAGCGGTTAGCTAGTAATTATGCTAATTTACACATCAATCGTTATGTACTTTTATATTACGCTGTAACAGGATCTAGTGATATCCAAGCAACAGAGCTTCATTTAGCATGAAAGAATTATTGCACTGTATATATATATATATATGTATATACACAGTGCAATAAGCTTCTATTACAGCTCCGTGGGCTGGCAGTAAGGCGATATGGGTCCGTTCTTATTGTGCATCCATGGGTAAAGATAAACGCATGTAGTGCTGAACACGTAACATGAACGTGCCGGGCGGCGCGGTCCCGTGGGTTAGATGCGCGTTCATAATGCAGAGGGAAATAACTCACAGAATAACGTTATTAGCACATTTTTACAACTTGAGGAACGAATGTTTTTAATAAGGGCTATACAAGTGTTCATACTGGGTAGTTTATTTAGTTTAAAAAATATTATCCAACGATTTACAGACCACTCTTTCCCCATGTAAGTCAATGGGAAAAAGTGTTTCCGGGCCTGGCAACCAAAAGGAAGTGTAGTACCGCCGTTTGGCCAGCACGAATATTTTCATCTGAGTCCGGCACACTTCCTGGGGGCTTGGTGCACTCACATGGGATGAGAAAGAGACCGACTTCCTGCTTGTGTCACATATTTATCATCTGAAGTCTTCTCCCATTGGCTTAGAGTCAACGGGGGCGGGTCCAAGGCACGTCCTCTGTCTTCATTCCCTGTTGTTAGTTTTACAATCTTCGAATGTTTATTGGTCATTTAAACATTCCCTAATAATAGCATTGCAGCGTCAATAAGTGAGGGTTAAAGACAGTGTGTTTAGTGTGCAACACCACGTGTCATTTCTCCTTATATTCACGTACAAAAACAAACTACATGCTAATGCTAACAAAACCATCTGAACAGACAGGAAGTCGAGTGTGTCGACAATGTCGTGTACATCCGGTTACAGAATAAAACAGTGTTATTAATTTTACGTTACGCCACATGTATATTGATTTTATTCCTTACACTAACATTAGCATGTTAGCATTGCCAATGTGAGTATTTAGACACACTATGCTTATGTAGCTGCAGCCTTACACATGGCTTTACTTGGCTGTAGACTTTTAATAATATGTTAAACACTCCTGAGATAAATCTGATATAGGTATGTTGTATTATCTTTAACACTCTCTGTTTTCAGGTCTTATCAGTATCCGGTTCTCTGCTGCTGTCTGATCGTCCCAGTTTCCCCTCAGGGATCATAACGCTTTTATCTGATCTCAATAGCGCAATCATCAGTTTACATTCATTTATTTCTCCAAATGAATGACCTTCCCATTTGCCCCAGCTGTGCTTTGGTAATGTAGCTAATGCTAGTATACTAACACTCTGAACTAAAATGCTAACTATGGTAAACATTGCACTTGCAAAACATTAGCATGTTAGCATTGCCATTGTTAGCATCTAGGCACACTGTAGCCGCAGCCTTACAGATGGCTTTGCTTGGCTGTAGACTCATTAGCTTCATCTGATTCCTCTTATTGTGATCATCTGATATACAATCACCTTTGTACATCTGTAAATGTGCTAGTGTTTAAATAAACTGCTTCACCTGTTAGCATGAAGAACATTTAATGACAGGTCATGAAATAGCTTTATCCCTAATCCCTGGTTCACATGATCTTGTTGTCACACATCCTGTCCAGGTGTTTCCCTGCACTTGATCTCTTTTAATACTGTTTATGATTGTTTGTACATGTTGTATTATCTTCAACACTCTCTGTTTGCACTATTCTCAGGTATTATCAGTATCCAGTTCATCGTCCCAGTCTCCCCTCAGGGATCATAAAACCTTGATCTAATCTCATCTGAACCTTTCTTCTTTTGACATCTTGTTGTGTTTTCATGACTTTTTCTTCTCCTTCTTCTTCTCCTTTTTCTTCTTCTTCTCCTTCTCCGTCTCCTTCTCCTTCTTCTTCTTCTTCTTCTCCCTTCTTCTTCTGTCTTCCTTCCTGCCTGTCTGTCAGCCGACGGAGAGGCGACAGCAAGTCTCCACGCCGTAAACCGATCCGCCTCGGAGAGAGCGGGAGAGGATTCCTGATATGGATCTACCTCAGAAACTCAGCCAAACAAAGCCTCACCTGTTTTCACCGCCCTGCCTTGTTCCTCCTGCACCACCACACTGAAATCCACTTTGTCAGTTTGTGCATTTTCTCCTCGTGGTTTTGTTTCCGTCGGGGATTGTGGAAGCTTTGATACACAGAAATACCTGTTAGTATAGTAGTTGTCAATTCCTTTTTTCCACCAAATACCTCCACCCTCCCTCCCTCCCTCCCTCCACTCTCACCGGAACAGAAAATTACCCTTCTCCCCTCTTACATTTTGGGTGTCCCAAACCGAGGCCCCCGGGGCAGATCCCAGACATAAAAGTTAGCATTGAGGAGCCGAGTCTCCGATATCAGTTAATGTGAGATACAACTAATTAGTCCATTATCGGGCCCCTGCTCTCACCGGCTCATAAATTGGAGCCACTCAAAGGTCGTTTATTATTTATCAGAGAGGATGAGGGGGGAGGAGGGGGAGTTCTGCTCCGGTTTGCTTGTTCAACATATCAAGATTAGTTTCAACTAGCCCTGTTGGATGACTGCAGCCTGCAAACACCACACACACACACACATTTCATCACACACACACTTCCTTGTCTCTGTCGGGCTACAGGAGGCTGACGCAGATTTCTTCAAGCAGCAAAAAACATCAGTTTATGTTACAGCAGAAAACTTGAGGTCAATGTAAACATGTTATTGATGAATTAATAATGTGTAATAAATGTTGCACAACAGCTCGTTCCAGGAGTGTGTGTCTGTTCTGATGTAAGAGCTTTATGAACTTATGACCTGTATTTCCACATACTATACTATGTCGTTTTTTTTCCAAAATGTTCAACATACTATACCATGACTTTTTTCAACATTCAATAAGTCGTTTATTTTTTCTTTTTTCGACATACTATACTATGAATATTTCAAAAGATGTTTGACATACTACGACTTTCCTTTAACATACTATACTATGACATTTTTTTTCGACATTTCCGACATACTATAGTATGACTTTTTTCTAAATGTTTGGGATACTATACTATGTCGTTCTTTTTGGTTTTTCGACATACTATAGCATGACTTTTTTTCGACATTTTCGACATACTATGAATATTACTAAAATGTTCTTTGACATACTACGACTTTTACATAAACATACTTGACTATGACTTGTTCCTAAATGTTTGAAATATGTGGTTTTTTTCCAACATTTTCGACAAACTATGGCTTTTTTTCAAACTTTTTCATCATACTGTACTTTGCCTTTTTTACATTTTTACGACTTTTTCTCGACACACTATATTACTATTAGGGATGGGAATTTGAAAGCAAATGTATATTCGAATATTCGACCCCCCAAAAAACGGTTAACCGATTAACCGAAATGTACATATCCTATTAAAAAAAAAAAGATGTGGGAACATTTTAGATTTTTATTTTTTAATTTTGAAAAATAAATAAATACATGTTCAAATAAGTATAGAAACCAAGTCGAATTTGTCAAATGTATTGAACTGGTGATCACAGTTTGAACAGCTGACAGCTATAGGCCTACAGCTTTCATGCTTAAAACATAACTTGGTTTTTAAATGAAAGAGGGATCATACACGAACACCATAACGGGTTAGGGTAACGTAACCCTATCACAACAGAGATCAACCTGTAACAGGGTTAGGGTAACGTAACCCTATCACAACAGAGATCAATAACCTGTAACAGGGCCTATGCACAGAATGCAGCTATTCAATACTCATTCTTCTTTAAGAATATGAGCATGTCTACTCAGGGGAGAGGCGGGTGCGGAGGCGATTCACAATCAGGCCAGCTGTAGAGAAGACCCTCTCAGCTGGAATGTGGGCATAAGATGAGGGTTGAGTCTGCGTGATCTGCGTGTAGGGAGGGGCAGCAGCCATATCATTAGCTAGAACTAGATCTGATGGATTTGGACATAAGATGAGGTTTGAGTCTGCGTGATCTGCGTGTAGGGAGGGGCTGCAGCCATATCATTAGCTAGAACTAGCTAGATCTGATGGATTTGGACATAAGATGAGGTTTGAGTCTGCGTGATCTGCATGTAGGGAGGGGCAGCAGCCATAGCATTAGCTAGAACTAGCTAGATCTGATGGATTTGGACATAAGATGAGGGTTTGAGTCTGCGTGATCTGCATGTAGGGAGGGGCAGCAGCCATAGCATTAGCTAGAACTAGCTAGATCTGATGGATTTGGACATAAACGCAAGTGAAGTATAACCGGACGAGAGAGAGAGATCAGCACCTGCAGCTCTGCCCGCTGTGAGGGACCGGTGAGCGGAGCAAAACACACCTTTAGCTATGGCACTGTCGTATACATTGAATTATTCCATTTGTTCATATGTAATCAACTTAGGCACCCCTCCCAACATTTTTTTTAATATTCGATTAATCGTTCCCATCCCTAATTACTATATAGCACTACACCACTCTACACACTTTAACATACTATACTATGACATTTTTTTCTGACATCTTCTACATACTATACTATGACTTTTTCCAACATTTTTGAAATACTATACTATGACCTTTCTTTAAACATACTATACGTGAGAGTATAACACATGCGTCACTTCCGGGCAAAAAGTATGGCTCCGCCCACTTTTGGGGGAAAACAAAGCTGTCATTTGAACGGCGGTCAATCCAAATTCTGAAGTTTTTGCCAATCCGATCAGAAATGTAAGAAAACCGTGGATTTTCTGATCTTCAAAGAGCCGGATTACGATGTTCAGTCAGGCAAACAGTTACATTAAATCTTTTGAAATCGACGATCGGGCTCGATATATGGTTAAATATAGCAGTAGGCGATCGATGTCCATAGATGAGAGTAACATCTACGTCACTTTACGGCCCCGCCCACTTTTGGGGGAAACAACGCTGTCATTTGAATGGCGATCGAGCCTGAAGCCACAGAGCTCTTCTTTGTCCTTTGTTCTTACAGGAAGTACAGAAACACTGAACTCTGGATTTGTTTTTATGTTTGAGGAGCAATAAACGACCCAGCAGCTTGTTGGCATGATACAACTATTATGTTCCGCCTCGCTCATGAGAGTAACAGCTGGCGAAATTACAGCCTCGCCTACTGATTTTAATTTAACCATATATCGAGCCCGATTGTCGTGATGATTTCATGTAATTGTTTGCCTGACTGGCCATCGTAATCGGCTCTTTGAAGATCCACAAATCCACGGTTTTCAAACATTTCTGTTCGGATTGGCAAAAACTTCAGAATTTGTGTTGACTGCCGTTCAAATGACAGCGTTGTTTTCCCCCAAAAGTGGGCGGGGCCGTCATTTTCGCCCGGAAAAATAAGTCGTTTTTTTCTACATTTTCTAGATACTATACTATTACGATTTTATACTATTACGATTTTTTCCCGACGTATGTTGATGTTTTTTTTCAAAATGTCGACATATGACCTTTTTTCAACATACTATAATAAGTAGTTTTTTTTCTACATTTTCTAGATACTACACTATTACTCTTTTAAAAAATGTCGACATACTGTACTATACTATGACTTCTTCCTACATTTTTGAAATACCATACTATGATTTTTTTTTAAATACTATGCTATGACATTTTTCTCGACACACTATACGACAATATTGCACTACACCACTCTACACACTGATACCTTTCACTGAGTGTGTTGTATGTCTTCTGTTTGTATTCATGTTGTGATGTGGCAGCTTCATGTAAAGTGTGAATCAGACGAGATGTTGGGAGTCGTCTCGTTCTTTTATCTCCTCTCTGTGATTCAGCACATCTCACACAAACACAGTGTTTCTGTCCGGGCCAATTATTCCTGTTTTCATCTTCAGTCGCAGGCAACAGGTCTGGATTTGATTCGGAGCAGGTATCACACAGAGGGATCGTGTTACACAGCTGTGAGATTTATTGCTCAGCGAGGGAACGTGTCTCCAGCTTTTCATCTGGGTGAGAAGCAGGGAGAGGAGGGTGGGAAGACATATCCATCTAAATCCTTTCAAAGATGAAGCAATGCCTTCAATGGAAAACTTTTGGATTGCTAAATGGAAAAAACACTGAGGACTTGTGTTCAATTAAATATTATGCTCTCTAAATAAAAGAAACTTCTCTTATATGTTATTTGTGCGTTTCAAATTCTTCAAGCTATTATAATGGCTAAAGAGAGCCAGCAGATACAATGCTTACTATTTACAAATATACATGTGTATACACATTTAATCTTTAGATAATAAATACTTTAGTTCATTACTGTACATTATTCATATTTTGTTTAAAATGTTATTAAATGATTTTATACAAGGCTTTAGTTAAAGCTATAATAACAAATAAATAAATACATAATGAAATAAAGTTTGTTATTTTAATACAAATATTTTGTTAAATAAAAAGCCATGTATTATTTAAGAAAACCTTCATTAAAATGTAGTTTAATAAAAGTATTAATTCAGTGTATAACCATTTAAAGGAGACCTATCATGCAAAAGTCACTTTTTGATGTCTTGTATACATAAAGATGTGTCCCCGGTGTGTCAGGGAACTCACGCAGCGTCAGAAAATAAAACCCTCTCTCTTTTCCTCCGTACCCAAATCTCTAAAAACGGGGGAACAACGGAGCTGATCCAGATGTGCGTCCGATATGACTTAATATCTGAAATGTGGACCCACGGCCCTATCAGAAACGTTGCTATCAGAAACAATGCCCGACTGTTTTGGACGTAATATGGTCGGTGTTTACATTAGCATGGCTAACACTCAGAGCTAACCTGTACTGGAGAGCATGTGTGTGAAGAAGCAGGAAATAAAAAGGAACTCACCTTGTGGTATAACCGGCAAGAGAGAAAGCCTTTGAGCTCCATACTGTTTCAGAGACAATCCTTGATAATCCATGATATGGAGTTTCATCACGGCAGTATTTAGTTTAGACAGTAGCTGCCGGGTCCTGCATAAGCTCAGACCCCTCCTTAAAGCCTTATACCCCAAATCAGCACTTTAGAAACAGGAAGTGAAATAGAGGGATATGAGGCATGGCTAGAATGGGTGATCTGTTTGGTATTTTGACCAAAACACTTCATAGACATGTTTTTTATATATTTGTATATATCTGAGACCTATGCTATTGCCTACAAATAGCATGATAAACAATAAATAAGTATTTTCATTATATTTAATACACTTAAAAAACGTACTTACTTCAGTAACCATGACCAACTAGGAAAGAAAAATAGCAATTAAGAAGGTAACAAATGTTTGGCTACCTGTGTGTGTTACAGAGGGATATTACAGTACAGTTTTATGCAGTGACCATCGACACATTTCCTCCAGTTTAACATGTCTTCTGTGTTCCTGCAGCACGAGAAGCTCAGAGTGAGAAACCGTCGGGACGAAGACGTCCAGCTGCTGCTGGCTTTATTAAATGTATCACCTCTCTGCAGAAAGCCACATTAACATGAATCATTATTATGATGTGGTGGCATTTTCACATCTTTGTGTTCTTGTAAAACCAGAAACACAGCCTTAAAAAGATCCTCTGTCTCTGATCAGATTCATTGACACTTGAATGGCAGACAGAGAGAGAACATTTCCACCACATTTAACATTTACAACTAAATGAAACTGTAATGGGACATCAAGTTTGAACATTTTCCTATTGTCAGCTCCACAACATCTAAAGTGGTGAATGTGTATGTGACATTTTTTCTGATCTTTGAGTTCAAATTTGTGACATTTTTAATATTCAAGATTCAAGGCTTTATTGTCACATTAGCTACAGTGTAGATAAGGCAATGAAAAACAGAAGTCACAGGCTCCTCCAACAGAGCAACATGGATATGTACAGGACATAAAACAGATAAAACCAATACAAATAGTGCAAGAGAATGTTTTGAGATGTGCAATAAAATGGTCACATGACTTCACATTACCGACGCTAAGCTAAAGGCTGTCATTTAGACACTTGTTAGCAACCACAGTTTTTATGACACATTAAAGCTTCGGATATTTTATGAGTTTATGAGAAAAAGTGAATATGTCTTCATCTTGTGTAAACCACAGACATTATTTAAAGGTCACTATTATGCAATATAAAAACCTGTCTGAAAATGAGCTGATCAGATTTTGGTCACTTTATGATGTCATAACGATGTTTTGTCTTGTGTAACCATTAGCTAATCAGCAACCAAGGTAACCCCCCGTTCTTTTGAACCAAAGGGTTGGGGCTCTCTGCTGGAACTGCTACCTCCGCGACCCGACCACGGAGAAGCGGGAGAAGATGGATGGATGTAACAGACAGAGAATCAGCACTTTTGAAAACAGGGCTGAAACAGAGGGGATTATGGGTAATGCTGCAATGATCTGTTTGGTGTTTCAGCCAATCAGAGACAGGCTCTGGATATATCTGAGACCTGTGATATATTGATGAAAAACAGTATCATAGGGGACCTTTAAGGCTTCGAACAACAACAACAGCAAATGCGTCAAACACCCCTAAATGTTACTTTTGCTCCCTAGTTGTCTGGATATTTCCGGCAGTATTGTGACCAGTGGACAAAAAGAAAATGTTACGACAAAATGTACGACTTAAATGCAAAAAAAGTGTATTTCCATAGTTCAAAGATATTTTAGTTTACATTTACTGCAATACAAAAACTCTCTCTGATTGTTCAGAGGACTATATTTCTCAAGTGAATGCAAAACCATTTTAGTATCCAACGAGATTAACAGGGTATTTTTTCCAATGATGTGATGCTGGTGGGGTTTGTTCCTCTGTAACTCTCTCCCTCTCTCGGTGTGTTTTAACAATATGTTTAACTTCCAACAACATGACAATGTTTACCCACAAACCCCTGCTTCTCTACAACAATCCCACTACAAGAGAGACTTCAGCTTGATTTGTCATTGCCTTTTCTGCCTCCTTCAACACACACACACACAACACACACACACACACACAACACACACACACACACACACACACACACACACACACACACACACACACACACACACACACA
>NW_022987852.1:650997-655997 GCF_902827165.1 Trematomus bernacchii | reverse complement strand
GGGGTGGAAGCTGGGGTGGAAGCTGGGGTGGAAGCTGGGGTGGAGCTGGGGTGGAAGCTGGGGTGGAAGCTGGGGGGGAAGCTGGGGTGGAAGCTGGGGTGGAAGCTGGGGGGGAAGCTGGGGTGGAAGCTGGGGTGGAAGCTGGGGTGGAAGCTGGGGGGGAAGCTGGGGTGGAAGCTGGGATGGAAGCTGGGGTGGAAGCTGGGGTGGAGGCTGGGGTGGAAGCTGGGGGGGAAGCTGGGGTGGAAGCTGGGGGGGAAGCTGGGGTGGAAGCTGGGGTGGAAGCTGGGGTGGTGGTGGGGCAGGCAAGAGGGACGAGGTGCGTCACGTGTTAATGTCTGATTGGTGCTCGAGTTGACTGCCTGAACTAGCTCGCAGGCTTCGCCCCATTTATGAAAACTTGTGTTGCAATTTTTAGGAGATTTGCTCATGAAATGGGGCGAAGCCTGCGAGCTAGTTCAGGCAGTCAACTCGAGCACCAATCAGACATTAACACGTGACGCGCCACGTCCCTCTTGCCTGCCCCAGCTCCACCACCACCCCAGCTTCCACCCCAGCTTCCACCCCAGCTTCCACCCCAGCTTCCACCCCAGCTTCCACCCCAGCTTCCACCCCAGCTTCCACCCCAGCTCCACCCCAGCTTCCACCCCAGCTTCCACCCCAGCTTCCACCCCAGCTTCCACCCCAGCTTCCACCCCAGCTTCCACCTGTAGGCTCGGGGGATAGTTATCTAATCATCACTCAATGTTCTTTGTAAATCTGTGGAGTGATGAGGCCCGAGCCTAGACGCCAAACTCAAACTATATGCTGCTTCTAATAAACATATTAAGAAACACGTGAGTTGTCTGACTGAACTGTATTAAAAGTTATGGCCTGTAATATAAGATAAATGATTTGTTATATATGTTTTAAACAATCTTTGCCTGTAGATTTGCTAATTTAGCAGCTTTAGGATAATCCGATAAATGTGTTTTGAGAAAATACAATTTGTGCCGAAAGATGATCTAAAAATAACTATAAAACCTTTTGGATTGTCGCCGAATACAAATGCCGTCACAAAGCTCAAAAATCAAATCACTGGTAATATTTTTCTATAAAATTATACAATTTATTTTCGTAATACTATGACTTTAATATTAAAATAATACTCAAGTCAGTCTCTGAACGCAGTACCTATAGGGAAGTATTTCAGTGAGGCATCCGTACGTTAACTTAAGGTTAATTGATCTTCCTGCTTCGTCTACAACTGATGAAACAAATGCTGCTACATTTAAAGCATCAATCTCTGAGTTAAGATATTTCAAAGTCAAAATACACTGAGAACAGTCTGATCCTTTTCTCTTCTGGTCGTCCTAGTCTTTATTCAGCATTTAAAAAGAGATTGTGTGTGTGTGTGTGTGTGTGTGTGTGTGTGTGTGTGTGTGTGTGTGTGTGTGTGTGTGTGTGTGTGTGTGTGTGTGTGTGTGTGTGTGTGTCAGTCTCAGCTCTGGGCTTTCTGTTTTCCCAACAGCCTCTCTGAGTTTACAGACACAAAGACTTCTGCATCAAATCCCCTCAGCGCACAGTGTCTCAGGGGTTTCTGTTCCTCATATTAAACATCAAATCACTGTTTCTTTGTGTGGTAACTTCGTTCGTGTGTGTGTGTGTGAGTGTGTGTGTGTGTGTGTGTGTGTGTGTGTGAGTGTGTGTGTGTGTGTGTGTGTGTGTGTGTGTGTGTGTGTGTGTGTGTGTGAGTGTGTGAAGGCGATCAGGGGAATTCAGCAACTCTCCAACAGTCTGTCACTGTTTATCTCTTTGTCTCTTTGTTTACATCCTCTTTCCTGTTTCCTTATTTCTCCAAAATGTTAGCACATGATCCAACATTTTGTCTAGGAATATTTTGCTCTTAAAGGATTGGTCTGTTGACATTATAAATATACTTTTTCTTATCATCAATGGTCCCATTTAAAGTCTCAGGCAGCCAAGGCTAAGGAACATCTTAATAACGAACGTGATTTAACGGGGATACAGGTATTTAAAAATCGACGTCATCAGAGATTAACCCTTAGATGCCCGAGTGACTGGACCCTACACTCTTCCATAAGTGGGTCTAAAAGGACCCGTATTAAAATAACATGTGTTTTTATGCCATTTTTTGTTAAGAAAAATCACTTGTATAATATTTAGTATTATATTTTGGTTCACACTGAGACCCTCGCAGTATTCCAGTCCCTTTTCAAAACTCATCTCTTCTTCTCTTGTCTACTCATAGCCCACCCCCCATCAATCCATGCCGGTTGATCAAGTTTGATAGTCCTATACCCCCCACCCTAACCTTCCCTTATATTGTAAAGCGGTTTTGAGTCCTTGAAAAGCCCTACACAAATATAATGTATTATTATTATTATTATTATTATACTGACAGGTTTCAGATCTTGCTGTGTAAAATAATCTTCCTGAGAGGTGTCACGTGTGATGTAGTCTGTGTGGTCTACAGTGAATGTATTCCTGACAGCAACAGGTGATAAGAATCAAAGGTTCCCAGAGGATCCCATAGGAAATGCATGCGGGTCATTTTTGACCCACTTATGGAAGCTTGGGGTAGAAATACAAAAACTACAATTTCTTAAAATTTAAATTTAAAATTTGAATGACATGATATCCAAAACATGTTCTTTGAGGAATAGCTGGAATATGAAATGATAAAAAAATGTAATTACAAAGATACTTCAAGAAAACCACCTCACCGGGTCCAAAAAGACCCACTTATCTAAGGGTTAAGCTAACGTTAGCATAGCCAACATTCCCCCAAAATGTATTTATTTAGTTCTCATCCTAAAAGTATTTTCAGTTGCTACACTTTAGAAATATGACAAATAAAGCAATAACCAGACATCCTGCTAGTTTGTGAGCAAAACAACCAAACCTTGTTTAATAACAATCCGTCCAAACAGTTTTTCCTATTGTACGTATTATACTAGTAGGTCTTCACTGCAAAACACAGTTACATATCTAAAGCATTTTTCCATGTCTTCAAGATGAAACTGGTCTAGCTTTAGCTTTTGGCACGATATCACACGTGTTGCCTTCAATTTCATATCTGCCAGCATCATATCAGCTTTAACGACATACTCTGATAATGGTGTTTATTGTCTAAAGTGGCAACTACATCATGCATAGTTCACCTTACTGTTAATAATATGCTCCTATTGAAACCTGGTTGGTGAGAAAGTAAATGTATATTCAAGGTTGGGAATTCTTGAAGTTCCTAATCAACCAGATTTTCCAGTAAACACGAACGGCAGTTAGCTACACATAGCTAGTATTTAATTACTCTGCTGTGATGGGTTGTGTTACAATGTTTGACGCAAGAGTTTGTTGTTGAAATGAAAGGTGACAAACTTATTTCCTCTTCAGAAATCCAAACCAAACAAGATACGTTACACGTGGGAGAAACAGATACGTGACCTGTACCAAATGTTGCCTTCCGTATCTTCAGATGGTAACACATTAATAAAACCCTACGTAATATTGGTCTAAACTATGGCTTACACATTAGACAACAGTGTATGAGCTACAAAAACAGAGACTCCAGCTGATACAATTACTGCTGGACCAAAACATAAACATCACCAGAGAATATTGGACCAAATCAAGAACAAACTATTAGCATTTATTGGACCTAGTGAGGGCTAAAACACCAGAGATTATTGGACAAAACCAGGAGTAAAACACAAGAGATTATTGGGCTGAACTTGGCTTAAACATTAGAAAACATTGGGCCAAACCAAGACTGAAACAGCAAAGAATATGGGACCAAACCAAGGCCAAATCATTACAAGATATTGGACTAGACCAGGGCTAAAACACCCTAAAATATTGGAGTCAACGGTGGCTACAAACCAGGAGCGGACTGGGACTAAAAATCAGCATGGGAATTGTATTGTCGGACCGGCCCACTGCGGTACCGCCAGCAAAATGTCAACGGGTGTGGGGGGGGGTGCTAGTGAATTGTCCGATGGCCAGTCCGCTGCTACAAACCTTAAAGGTAGGGTAGGTAAGTTTGAGAAACCGGCTCGAGATACACTTGTTGTTATATTCCATGGAATGCTCTTAACATCCCGATAGCAATGAATATCTGAAATGCTTTGACAACAAATCCATAAATAAATATCATCTGTGGAAGCTGTAGTGCTGTAAAAAGCACGACCAATCATCTGAGCCGGCCCGGCTAAAGTAACTGGATGGCCTACCTGCCTGTCAGCCTTCCATCTGTGCACAAACTTATCTCGTGCCCTCATTGGTCATGTGTGCGTTCGTGTGTGTTGGAGGAGGGGCTCTATAAGGAAGTGGCAGATTTTCTCCGGTTGTGTATTTTCATATTCTCGCGCACTCGAGCCGGTTTCTCCAAAATTACATTACCTACCCCACCTTTAAAACATTGGACCAAAATTAGGCTAAAACACCAGATAAATTAATGCTAACTAGCATTAGCACAACTCCACTCTATTGTTGGTAAAAACAAGGCTTGGTAGTTTCCCTTGGATTTATGAGAGGTGTGCATAATTATTGTGACTGATATTGAATCCTTCTTCAGCTAAAAGACACTTGATCGTTTTTAGCTAAATTATCTCTCCACTTGTTTACAGTCTTTGTGCTAAATAGGTTTAACACATTGTTGACCTTTTTCTTAACTGACTGTACAAATCTGAAACATCTACCTTTAACAGCAGTAAACAACTAGATCTCACACACTGTCCTTTCATTTTCTGCCACATTCATCAATCACAAATCAAAAAGATTAAAAAAAACACGAGCCATAAACCAAACAACAACTGTGCCATCGCGGCAGCAGAAGAAGAAGAAGAAGAAGAAGAAGAAGAAGAAGAAGAAGAAGAAGAAGAAGAAGAAGAAGAAGAAGAAGAAGAAGAGTGTGTGTGGAGGGTTTTAATCTGTGATATCTGTACGTGAAGTGAATCATTGTGTTCATGTGAAGCGACAGTGTATATGCATCTGTGCCT